>NC_086262.1:12630585-12740585 GCF_021018805.1 Prinia subflava
CTTTTTGGTTTGTTGTTTTTGTTTTTGTTTTTTAATTTCCTAAATCAGCATCCTTTTATCTTCCTCATTTCACGTTTGTTTTCTGCACATCTTGGGTTTGATGCCAGGGATTAAGAATGAGGGTTGATTCCTATATCAATATTAAACAGCATAATCACCTCTATCATTATTTGACTTCATCTGGAGCATTCACAATATTTTGGGAACTTTGAGTGAAAGAAAACTTTATCATGTATATGAACATTTGACTGAATTATTGACAATCAGAATCTCTGATTGAGGCTGCATCCCTTGTGTAGCACATAATCTCCTAGCATATATCTCCAACAATTTTTTTAAATACTTGTAGTTTATTTGGTTTTCTATTCAATGAGAAAATAACGTGACAACCAATCTGTGGCAATAATCTGGGGGGATATTATGTTCTCCAAAAACCTACTGTAACTTTAATGTATTACCAGTAATTTCTGCTTCCTCTGGCGAGGATAAGAGAAACATAAGGTGCTTTAATAACAAACAGGGATCCACCCACATCTCTGATTTATGTTTATGACTCAGCAAAGAGCGTAAACTGAGACATGGGCACAGAGTGATTCTGTAAGTAGTTATAAATCAACCATTCACCAGGAGGGGAAAAAAAAGTGTGCTAGCAGCCTTCCCTGTATGAGGAAGAGAGTGGGTTTGGGGTTACAGATGGTAAAGTTTCCTTTCCAAGGAGTCAGTAAAGGGGTCAGCTGGGATTCGTCACAGAGAGATCTGAGGTGTTTTCATGAGTGCTTGTGGAGGAATTTACTCGTGCAGGACTGGTTGCATCACTGTCTATCAGAACAGCCCCTGGAGGAGCACTGCAAATCCATCTGCTGGACACAAACCCACCCTCAACAGCTCAGCTGGATGGTGGGACAAACAACTTGGGAAAAAAAAAGTTGCAGATCTGAATTTGTAGCATATTCAGCTTGGACTGAAACTACAGATTATTCCATTACCTAGAAAAGCCCCTGGGCCTGTTGTGTCAAAGAGCCCCCATCCAGCTGTGTTGGGTGGCACTGGAGCCCCCAGCCCTCCCCAGACTGATCTAGCCCAGGGCTGCTCCCAGCCAAGGCACAGCTCCCTTTGCCACCTGCTGCTCATGAATTTCCAGCTGAAGGGTGCACAGTGTTTGCAGTGCCACTCTGATTGACAGGTTTATCTTCCAGTCCATTTACGTACTTAATTATCCCAGAGAGAGCAGGATTTTCTTATAAATATGGTAATAGGCTAATCATTATGACAACATTCCTGTACAGTTTGTGGGAAAAACCAACTTTCCCCAGTTTCTGTTCACATCAGTTTTCCCCCATCAGGAGGAACTAGTAAATTAATAAACAATATCTGGTGACCTTAAAACATCATCCCCCACATGTGTGGCATCAGTCAGGACCTGTTTGGAGCTGTCATCATCTCGAGAGCTGCTCCTGTCCCACGTCTTCCCATTTTAGTACACACTGGGAGAGCTCATATTTCCCTTACCTTCTCTGAGTCGCTTCTGTGGTGTCAAACTTTTTCATTTGACAGCTCCTGCTGCTGTGTAAAGGTGAGAGGATCTATGGACAGTTCAGACCTAAATTGTTGAAGATGAGGGAAGATTTTTCTACCTGATACCAAACATTGCTGAGGCTTCTTTTCGTCGAGGAGATTCTACCAAAAATTATCGGGTGAATAGAGTTTGTAAATGCTGGTTTTCAGTGTAAATAATACCTTCCAGATTTAAGGATTGAAATAAATGCCTGATGTTCAAATTCTAGAGTCTCTCCTCTGAAAGCCTGTGCTACAATCATTCCTTGAGCAGTACATTATCCAAAATAGCAAAATTGAGGTGACCAAGGGAGGCAGAGAAATGTGTTGTCACTTCATCAGCATTCATTTATGCCAAGACTCTGCAAAAACCATATGAGGTTCTGCATTGTTTGGAGTTTATTTAAATTAATCACTATAATTACATTTTTGCTCTTTATAAAAAGCTTCCTATAGAGATTGTCCAGCTAGAAAATAGAAGGAATTTTGGAAATAGTTATTTCAATAGCCTCTCTAAAGACATTCAGGAGCATCATGTAAAACACAGTGGGCACAGGAGGAAATAATTCTGCTGGGAGGCCGGACGGATGCTGAGCTCTGTTGATTTCCTCATTTTTCAAGGCTGGAGGCTTCTGCATGTGAATGAGTCCTTTGTTTTTTCAAGGCTTCTGGTACAGAAATGTATCTGCTGCAGCAAGTGCTGATTTCCCTTCCTGGGAACAAAAGCTCTGCTAGCGAGGGCAGAGCACACTGCTCGGGTGGACATCATGCAAACAGAGCAGGCATCCTCCTCAGAGCCAGAACTCTCTGGCTCCAAGCAAAACCCTGCAGCAGAAATGGGTGAGAACAAAGGTTCTTTCCCAGTACAGAAAGGTCAGCTGCAGACAGAACACAAGGGGAACAGCAGCTCTGGTGTAGGGGTTTTCTTATTCTTGTGTCTGGAAAAGACCTAAAGTGAATCAGCCACACTCTTTCAAAATGCCTTTTAAACATTTCTGAAATTTGGCACACTTTTTTGAAAATGTATTTTTTAGACCTGTATTTACCTAATTCTTTGCACTTTGCATGAATTAATCCCACAAAACCATGTTGGATGTTCCCTGTTGACCACCACGTGCCTGCCTGTCCCATCCATGTCTTGAGAACCCTTCGAGACAAAATACAGGCCTTATAAAACTCCATCCCTGATGTTTTCAGTTGTTCCTGATTAAGATGGCTCTGTGCAATACGCTTGTGTTCTGTATTGCACGATTTTCATGGGTTTCTGAAATCTGAAAGGAGAAATAAGCTCCTTCAATTGTTTTCAGGAATCCAGATAATTCATTTGTATTGTTTCAGAAGATAGGTGGATTGATCTGTTTTTCTGTTGTGAGTACTCTTGTGAAGTTGAAGAGTTTCATCTATTTCCCAAGACTCAGATTGTTTTTTAGCCAGAGGTTCAGATGTTATATTGCTTTCCTGTTGACTTAAAGAATCTTCAGAGCACCTTAGAGTTAATTCTGAACATCCTTATGCTAACATACCCCGAATAAAATGTTGTTATCTGTAGGGAAAAACGGAAATGAATACCTTCTTAAAATAATGATCTTATTACTACTTATCTTGTTACACTATGGTGAGGTTCCCCTTGTTAAGCCACCTGCATTTTGAGAGGTTTATAGACAAAAGCAGCATTATTAATTAATGCGACTGTGCAAGCTTTCTGCAAGCTATTACAATATTTTATTGTTATGGCTACTATTATTGTTATCAGATAGGCTGTTTGGGAGTTTGGAAAACATGCTGGCATCTTTCTGTTGCACTGGTTATCCTTCAGTGCCTTTCTTCAGATTATAAATGCAGCTGTTTCTATTAAATTCTGGATGGAAAGCAGGATCCCATAAAACCTATCAGCAGGTTATTTTAGCCTCAGTATTGCTTAAATTATACAAGGAGGGAAATGGGAGTCTGGTGAAGGTGTTCCTATCAACAGCAGATGGGGATTTTTTGTGCTTGAATGTGACTCTGTGCTGAAGGTCACCCAGGCAGTGAGACAGGGTCAGAGCATCCTTTGGCCAGCTTTATTTGTTCCTGAGTGCCTCAATTTCTTCTCTAGTGAATCTGGCACCAGGAGTCATTGCCTGGTCTCCTGGGAAAAGGTGGTTTGGGGCAAAAAGGAATCCATCCCAGAAGGATGTTTCATCTCTCACCGTGAGGAAAATGCAAATGTTCTGGGCTCTGTTTTTTGCATTGTAACCTTATGTTCTGTCCTGTAAGAGGCCACCAAGTTCCAGGCACCAGTGCCACTCCTCTCTAATGCAGAGCTGTAAGAGCATGGTTCTGAGACCCCACACCCACTCTGGCATTTACAGGGGTGTTTCAGCATTCTGTCACTTTAGAAGTCGTGGTGAAATCCATAAAACTGTCTGGGAAGATATTAAAGATCCCAAACTCTTTATTTGCAGAGATTAAACAAAGCCCTGAGGATATAAAGACTAGTGTTATCTCTGCACCATAAAGTTATGTCACACCTGGGTCCTGTGGCCAACAGGGAACATTTCTGTGCTAGTGCAGATTTTGGAGGCTTGGTTATGTCCCATTTCAGTTATCCCATTCTGCAGTGTGCTCACCTATCCAACTGGTCCTCATTGCAGGAGCATAAGCAGTTCTTGACTTTTAAACATTGGCCACCACTCGTTGGTGCTCCAGTTTATCCACACACCTTTGGAGATGGGGAGAGGGCACCAGGGGAAGGGACCCTACACCCCACCAGGACACAGGGCATCTCAGTTGTTTCTAGTTCTGCCTCAAACATCCCTTTTTTCTTTCTATTTCCTCTCTGCTATGGACCCCTGGTGTGCATCAAGGCTGGAAGCAGCAAGGGCAGAATATCTGGGCCTGCACATGGGATTTCAGCTTCTGGCATTAATGGCCTCAAGTTTGCTTTGGGACTTCAGGGGGGAATGGGTGAATTTTCTCTCATTTCTGAGGAGACTGTGGCTCTGTGTTCACCACAGTTCTTCTTCAAAAATTTCCAAATTCCAAATTGTGGCTAAGAGCTGGGTTTCGTTGGTTGTACCTTTATTTTTCTCTTCCTTTTGTTTTTGAGCAAAACCGCTTATGTCAGATAAGCTCCAGCCTGGCTAGAACTGCCATGAAACAGCTTCTGAAATGGTCCAGGCTAAGGTAGCCCCCTAATTTCAGAAGCCTGCCCTGTCTGATAGTGCTGGTGAGTACAGATTCTTCCACATTAAGTGCAGTGGTGAAAAGCCTCGTCCATTAACAGTGCCAGGAAAAAAATCAATGACAAAGGTGATGAGGGGGTTTCCTTTGTGAATCCCTCAGGATCTCTCGTTTGTTGCTCTGAAATCCTTCCTTCCAAGGCACATCTGCAGGACCCTCTTTGTTATCCTGATGAGCTCTGGAGAGTGCTCGGTTCAACTCCCGCACCCAGGGGTGCGAGCCCAGGTTGGATCACAGGCAGAGGAGTCTCAGCCCTTTCCCCAGAGGAGTTTACAGCCCACAGATTCACAGGTTCCTCCGAGCTCCTGCCGAGAGGAGGCGAAGGGGAGAGCCGGGGTTTAGGGGCAGGTGGGGATTGCCCTTAGAGGGGATGCTGTTCCCAGCTGTTGAGCCCCAGCTGCGAGCAGGGGAAGGAGCCGGGTGGGAGCGCCCTGCGTGTGCGTGTGCGTGTGCGTTGTGTGTGGCGGGGGAGGGATGTGGATGAGGAGCGGGCTCTCTTTCTTCCTCTCGGGGCTCAGTTAATCCTGCTGCCAGGCGCTGCTCAGCGGCAGTCTCAGCGCCGGAGCCGGAGCGGGGGAGACGCGCATCCCGGAGGCGCAGCGGAGGGCAGGCGAGAGAGGCAGCTAAAGAGAGCAGAGCGGGGGAAAAATCAAATCTATGCTTGGAACTGGGCTTCTTTTTCGCCAATGCAAAAGGGAATATGCAGCACATTTTTGCCTTCTTCTGCACCAGTTTCCTAGGGGCGGTGTTAGGGGCCAATTTCCCCAACAATATCCAGATAGGTGAGTGCGGGGCTGGGGATGGGGGTCCCTGAGCAGTGGGTAGGGGTGGAGAGGGGGTGGTGGGGGAGAACTGACCCGTTCGTGTGCTTGCAAAGGCACAATGTGTGTGTGTGTGTGAGAGAGAGCGAGGGGTTGAACTGCGAGGGCTGGATGTGCGCGCTGGTACCAGCTTTGCCGGAGCAGAGATGGATCAATTTGGCTTTGGGGGAGGGGTAGATTGGGAATAAATGCCTGCACACACACACACGCATACCCCAACACAGAGGGAGAAAAGTGCCTCCGAAATGGAGGAGGTACGAAGAAAATATCTGTTTCTTGCCCTGAGAAATGCCTGGGCTGCCATTGTGTGTTGCTGCATTTGCAAAATCGGCGGTTGCATGATACATTTTTGTGAGGATGCTCTCATCTGTAGGTAACTGGGACGGGAGGTAACAAACAGATGCTATCTGTTGTTATTGCTAAAGAATAAGGGCAAAGCTATTGGAAGAAGATCTTGTATTGAAGTCTCTTTCCATTTCATGCCACTTGCTTCCCCTGCACACCAGCAGTGCCTGTTTGATCCCTTTCCTCCCTTCCTGTAACTTCTCGGTGCTCCTCTCCCTCCTTCCCCGGGTTTATTATTACTCTCCCACTGATCTTTATTGCTGATGGTTTGTAATCTAGCCCCAGAATCCCTTCCCTCGCATGCCTGTCTTCTTTCCCGCCTCCCTTCTCTTTACAATGCCAATCAATTGCTAATCCACCAAGTTCAGGCAACTCCTGCCCGAGTCCGGCTGCACAATCAGTGCTTTTATTGCTGTTGATGCTGCATCCTTGTCTCCCTCCCTTCCTGTCTCCCCTTTACCCCAAATTTGTGAAAAATCCCAGATTTTTTGCCTTTCACCAAACGCAACTTGGCTACGAGCATCTGATTCCTCCGATATCCATGATTAGGCTGTGGGGTGGGAGGAACGGGGGAGGTGGGGGGATATTGGTGCACAAATAACCCTTTTCACACAAGGAGATGCCCCCTCTACTAAAGATGTGCAAAGTGACGTTGATGGCAGGTCCTTGCCTATTTGTTTCTTTCTCAAGTCATCTTGGGCATTGATACTTTCCGCAGCTTTATTTTAATTCTCCCTTGTTGCTAAGTGCTTTGTTTCCCTCCTCCTGAAATGCCAATAGCAGCGCTCTCTTTAAATGCATATAGATTACAAGACAGGCTGAATTTAATAGCATCTTTCTGGAGGCTGTGAAGGGATCTGCTGCAAGCCAAGGTTCCTGCTGGGGGAGCAGCAGGAAACTTTTCCTAGGGCTGGGTTGTTGCTGCACTTTGCTCCAGATCCATGGGGGAAGAGAGGCTCTGAGCTTAGGTCCAGCCCAGTCCCAGTCCCTACCCTGTTTTTGTATCATTCCGTGGTTCTGGGCTTGTCTGTACTTCTGTACAGACTGATTCTTTGAGGGTCAAGCTTTAAGTTTCCTGCCCAGTTTGAGTTTGGCCACTGTCACCTGTTAAATTCGGGGGTTTTCTGTGACCAAACCCCAGCAGCAGCAGCAGCTGTTTGGTCACAGTCCCGTGTCACTCTGGCTGTGTCATCCCTGATCCCTGCTGGGCCAGGCTCAGCCAGGCTGCCCCGTACCCCACAGTCCCACAGTGTGGGGGGACCCCTGCAACCTCCTGTAGCAAACCTCTCCTCCCAGCCAGCAGGGCTTCAACTGAGCCTTGTTACAGAGGAAGGAAGAATCTCGTTCTTCCTTTACTGAGGTAACACTGACAGCATTCCCATTCCTCGTGCTGGAAGTTACGGGGGGTGAGGAGATTGAGCTGCACCCCATGGATTGTCCCCACCCTGCAGCTGCTTGGCCTGGGGATGCATCAGGGCTCCTGTGTGTGATCCAGGGTTACATAACAGACACGTTGGAAAGGTTTTCTGCTCCCAACCTGTCCGCAGTGGGCAGGGAACCCTTGGGTCTTGCGTTCTGGAGGATTTCTGAGTTTAGAGGCACTCCCTGGGCTGCAGAGCTGTAGGCTCTGCTCTCAGGAATGTTTTGGACTGAGGATGTCTCTAATACAAATGTTCTTAAGACCTTTCTTCTCATTGTTCTGTTTTTTCTCCCCAGGGGGGTTATTTCCTAATCAGCAGTCCCAGGAACATGCGGCTTTTAGGTTTGCCTTGTCTCAGCTCACAGAACCCCCTAAGCTGCTTCCCCAGATCGACATTGTGAACATCAGTGACAGCTTTGAAATGACTTACACCTGTGAGTACCAGCGCCCACCGTGCTCTGCCTTGCCTCGGGTTCTTTACTCCTGACTTAGGTTTGTTTGCTGTCTGAAACGGGGGATGTCTTGCTCCAAAAGTGCAGCTCACCTTTAGGGTCCAGGCAAGAAAACCCCAAACATACAGACAAAGGGTTTCTGGGGTGGTTTTGGTTTGTGTTAAGGAATAGGGGTGAGGTAGTGCTGCAGTTATCCAGCATGTCTTGTGTTTCCCCTTCCATTGCATCCAAAGTGGTATAAACCCCTCAATATTTCATTTCCTCTTATTTCTCTAAACCCTGCCCAACTCATTACATTGAGGTTTCATCCCCATATTTCCCATAGCTGTGATGCACAACAAAGACACCCCTTTCCACCCACAGAGTGCACAGAAGTCTCTGTTTAGTGTGAACAGCTTCTTCCTCAGCCCCAGTTTAACCATCTGTCCTTGTAATTTAAGGAAGACCTAGCAGAAACCAGCAGCTTGGTGCAAGTGGAGTCTAAATCCACAATAAGGGCATGCCTAATAATGACAGAGAGGTAAGAGAGTTCTAGTTTCAAGAAATCCATTTACTGGCTCTAAAAACAGATATTAAAGAGTGAGTTTGCACCACAGAATTGATCTCAAGGTGTATCTGCACCCTGCTAAAGCACAGCACATTGTCTGGACTGCTCTCATTAGATGATATTATTGGAAAAAAAAACCCCTGGCTTGCTAGGTAAAGCCAAGGTTAGCAGCAACAAACAAGACCAGGAGGAGGAAACCAAATAAAAACGAAACCCATGACACAGCCCTGTGGTTGCTGTGGCAGCCTTGGCTCTCCTTGGAGCACAGGGTGCAGTGCTGAGGGTGAGGGGCTTGCACGGGCAGGGTGTGATGCACAAAGAATTCTTTGGTTTGACCTGGTGTCAGACACTGCTGCTGACAGTTTGTGTGTTTGGGGGCTGCCAGGAGAGGCTGGAGGGAGCCTTCCCTTGGTAGAGCCTGTTGGATTGTTGTTGGCTGGCGTCTGTAGTGTCCTCTTGAGTCACTGCAACATCCCCCCTGCAGTTTAATTGTGTGGCATAGAGGTGAACACAAACTGTTCTCTCTGCTCAGAAATGCACAGAAGGAATCTCCTGGAAGAAAGAGCCAGGAGGGGAATTAATGAGGGTTTTTTAGAGAAAAAAAAAAAAAAGTTGTGATATTTTCTGTTGGAGGGTTTGCAAATACAAGATTTCAGGAATATCTTGCCCAGTATGATATAGCAAAGAGAAATAACAGCTTGGCCACACTTTCTTTGCAATATCTAATGGCATATCTAAAGATTTTCTATTTTCCTTAATATCCCTCTATTTGCCAACTACAAGGTTTCCATCAAGGAAGAGCAACTATTTCAGCTCTATCCAATGGCATTTTCTTGGCAGGAAAACCAGACAAATAGAAGGAAAAAGCCAGACCTTGTGTCTGTCAAGGGAAAACGTCACCCACCTGGGGTAGAGTTGCTGACTGTGGCTGAGGATGAGCTATTTCAGAGCTGATAGCAGGAAGAAAGCAGAAACTGCAAGAATATCACTCAAATAAATTCTCCATCTGCACATGGCTTTCCCTCCCTCTCCATGCCCGCCACTAATGGTTTTGTTTACAGCTTTGATGGGAGGACCATTACACCAGTTATGCTTCAGGAATCTGTCATTAGTACTGCGGGGGCAGGGGTGGTCTCACAAAAGCTGAATGGAAGCAAGGCAGCCTCCCAGAGGATGTTATATTTGAGCTCTATGTAGGGCACATTGTCCTAGATCAGACCAGCAGAGCACTCTGCACAGTCCAACTCCACTTGTCCTCGTTTTGCTTTTCTTATAATTAAAAACTTCCTAAGTTCCTCCAGACTATGGAAGGCAGCATTTGTTTTATGAGCACAAAAGAAGGTGTCATTCCATGTACCCCAGGGGTGAAAAGAAAACCCCAACCTAAAGAAAACAGGCCATTAGGAGACCTGATTTTAGTACTCTAGAGCTGAAGTGAAACTTTTGTCAGGAATTAGCTCATTCTTCATCTTCCAGCTAATTCCTTGCCTGGCTGCCAAGACTAGATATCAGCAGAAATATCTGTTTATTTAGAGAGAATAAAAACCCTGCCCACACAGTGGTCCTTATCTTCTGCGAAAAGACTGGCCGTGCTACCAGTTAAAAGTACCAGGTTTTGTTCCCATGGAGATGGAGAACACAGCATTTCCTTGCCTTTGGCATTACCTGCTTCTATGACAGTAAAGTCAAGGGTGTTTGGACCCTGGTGCTTCACCTGACTGGGGCTCCAACAGGACATCTGAGCAAGACTCAGCAGGTCCCAGCTCCTCTGCAAATCCTGCTTCATGCTGGGACCCAGCCTGGTGTGCTAAATGAAGCCCTTATGGCGAGTGTGTGAAGCAGCACCACTCAAAACACAGAGCAGATATTCACAGTCCGTGGTGACAGCAGAAGCAAACCTGTTTTGGGGTGTCTGTGGGGTGGCGGTGAAGTGGCAGGATGAGGTGCAGAGCAGTGACAGCAGCCTGGCTGAGGAAATGGTGTGCAAAATGTGCCTCAGCATCAGCTGTGCCCTGCTCAGCCCTGCCTGACAGGGAGCTGCTGGCTGTGAGGGTGAGCTGTGGGGTGGCAGTGGCTGCAGTGACAGCCCTGTGCCCGGGTGACAGCGGCGTTAATGCCCCACCATGGGCTGGTCACAGTGACACCCACCCCAGGGAGAAACCTGGAGAACACCCAGAGCCTGCTCTGGGCTGCCACTGTGACAGCCCAGCAATAACTTTTGTGTTTCTGGTGCTTTCAGACGTGACTTTTTATCATTATGCAGTGACTGTGAAGACCCCAGTGCGGGTCCTGTGGTCCCTGTGCGCAGCACGTCAGGAGATGATGATTTTAAGCAAGCCATAATCATTAAGAAAGCAAGAAGGGGTTGTAGATGCCTGTGGGGGCTTCCTGTTTCGTGTGTGGGGTTGGTGCTAATGCTGTTGCATCACTGAGGCACGGGCACGTTTCAATGACTGAAATATCTCCCTGAATTCATTCCATCCCACAGAATGGCTGGTAATGAACACGCTCCGTGGTTGCAGCTGGGTGCCTGATGGGGCTTACCCTATGAAAGTACACACCTGCCACTCTGAGGGTTCTTAACTAAAGGTTAGGAGGCTTTATAATGTTGTGCTGTTTTTTCAAAGGCCAAGGAAATTGTTTAGGGGAGGAGGGTGAATAGAGAGTCGTTCCTTCAGCAGAATTACACAGCAGTGCCAGGTGATTATAAAGGGTAAAAGGATGATGTGGTATAGCTGAAATGTCTACCCGGTGACGTAGCAGAGCAGAAACCCTTCTGGTCAGCTTTAACGACATGTTCAGAGGTTCTGTCTCCATCCATGTTTGGAAAAGAGCTTTATGGCCACCACACAGTGCCTAGCAAACCCTACATGCTGTTTTTTGCTGTGTCTGACTGCTCCCAGGGCAGACCCAGCACAACAGAGCTGATGCTGCAGGTCAGAGTGGAGAGGGGTGGGAAGGGGATGCTCTATGCAGATGTGAGGGCACAAGAGATTTGCAGGTTAAGAGAGATCTGCAAATTCCTGTCCCTGGAAGGTCCACAGTGGAGGGGAGCACTGTGTGCTGTTGACAGCAAAGGGATGAGAGGATTCTTGCTGGAGTCAGCTTGAGCTGGGAATAGTTTTCTCCTATTCTTCATCTCAGCCTCCAACTGTGCACAGTGTAGTGCACATCCCCATGCTGTGCACAGCCCGGCTCCTCAGGGAGCATGAGTTGTTTCAGCCACAGCTCCATAGCTTTATTTAATTTGTGGTGCAGAGATTTCTGCTTTCAGCCTTTGGCTGAGGTCCCCAGGTGAGCCTGGCAGCACCAGGCAGGCGTGGAGGCTGCTCTGGCTGTCCTGAGGATGGCTCAGCACCACCCTGCTCTGGGGACTGTGCCCTGTGAGCAGGGCTCACACAGGCTGAGTCACCAGCTTGGTAAATCTGCCCCTGCAAAACTCAGGGGGCTTTGCAGGGGTGACCAGTGACTAAAATAGCCCCTGTTGATCACTGAGCCCTGCAGCTTTGCTGAGGCAGCCTCCAGATTTTGTGTGCTTGGGTAGTGGGCTGCTGGCAAGGGGCACTCAGGAGCTGCACACCTGAAACACAGGGGCCTGCACAGGATAGCAACAGGATTCTGCAGCTGCAAGAAAACTTGTAAAGAGGCTGAAAAACAATGAATTATTTATCCCTCTCCTTCTCTGTATGCACAGATACAGTTACTGTGGGGTACTCATACCAAGTGTATGCTGTGGGTGCTGCTAGAATATCAACAGTTGAATCTGTTCTGCAAATTAGAAAATGAACATGTAGTTTGGATTTTGTTCATATTTTATTAAGGCCTCCAAGCACCAATTAGAGAGGGATTTGTAGTGATCACTCACTCTGTGCTTAAGTTCTTATCAATAGCAGCAAGCTTACATCCAGATCAGCTATGAAATGAAGTCTTTCTTTTTCTTCTTTTCCTTGGATACTTACATATATAGATAGAGTATTTATAGAAATTGCTTTTTATCTCCTATATTACCTCTCAGAGATAGGAAGGAATAGGCAAGCATTAAATGTTCTCAAATGAGGATCTAAATTTGGTTTAATTAAACAATTATTGTGTGGTGAATTTAAAGGAAGCTTCTTTGTTGACAAACATATGATGGTCGCCATATCTTATAAAGGTGTTGCTGTAATTATTCCAGCAGTAATCAATTAGAATGTAATTTTTTATAATTAAACTTCCACAGTCTAAATAAGCTTAGCCCTGTAATAGTTGTGGTGTTTCTAGACTTGTTTTTATTTTCACAGCGTCAGAAATCTCATGTAAGTGCTTTGGGATTTTATTTTTTTCCCTGCAGAGCTCAGGATGCTTGCTGTGACTATTTAATGTGAGTTACGCCAACAGAAACATGGATTTAATGATCAGATGCAGTCTGATTAATACAACACAGGTACTACAAGGAGATACATCTCCTTGGATTATGTAACAGGAAAAGATTTGATGCAGACAGATGAATCACGGAGCATCAACTCACGTTAGATCAACCTGAGGTTAAGGTTGCTCAGTTTGGGGCAGGGATGGGCTGTAGCTTTCTAGTAAGAGTGTGTTTGTTCAGTGAGGTGCCAGCAGCTTGGAGGGTGCTGATGGGTGGAATCCTGCCAAACAGGAGGGAGCAGGTCCTGAGGTGTCACCAGTCCCTGTGTCCCACCAGGCACCCCTGGGTGCTCAGCAGGCACAGTCACCACTGAAGAAGGCAGCAGCTTGTCCCATACTATTTCCCAAGAAGGAAAAGCATTTACATTGTGATTGCTGAGCCATTTCCTCAGCTGTGACTGCCAGGACAGGGCAGGTTTTCTGTCTGCCTCCAGAGATCTGGGCATGGGGGTGTTTGGGTGGACGAGGACTGATGCCATCAGCAGGGACACTGATGGGGCTCCCCTTGCCTCAGCCCTGCAAGAGGCTGGCACCACACATCTAAATTTGGTTTAATTAAACAATTAAAAGTGTCCCCCACTGTGGGGTGTCCATCTCTTCAAAGGCCATGGGGTCACTTATTCCTTGCATGACTACTTTTTGTGTGTTTAATTTTTTTTATCCTGGGTGGTGGAGGAGTTGCCTGGGGAAAAAAGCAGATATGACACCATAAGGAAAAATCAGAGGGAGGAATAAGGGGAATTTCACACCTGCAAATCTATCTGCTCATCTGGAAAGGATCCCAGCTCTGGTGACAAGCAGAAAAGAGTGAAGAAGTAAAATTTGGGCTCTGCAGTAGGCAGAGGAGGGGTTTGAGAAACAGTCAGCAGCACAGGCCAGACCTGTCCATTGTGTGCCAGTCACAGCTTCCACTCACAGCTTATCTTTTCTTCTCTAAAAATAAAGTCTTTTCATGTGATAGGGATTCTACCAGGCTAGAAACAGTCAGGCTCTTTTTTTGGTGGCATTATTAGCAAGGTGAGAGTGGAAATCTTCATGTGACTGCAAGGAAGGCAGCGTGGTGAAGTGTGCTGCTCATTTCCAGAACTGGTGGGAATTTTAGATATATACATTTACATTTCCCTTAATAGGGTTAGGGCCCCAAAGGCAGCAGCTCTCTGCCACCAGAAATGGAAAAGGTCCCAGTTAGCTTCAGTAACATGTGGAGCTCAGAGCAAACACAAAACCAACATGCTCCTTAAAGAGGCAATAAGTCAGGGAGCTTTAATATTCTGAAGATCCAAATTCTCCGGGGTGCGGTATTAGCACAAGTCTGAGGACAAAGATGCATTTATTTCAACTGCATTCCTTTCAAGAGAGGTTTTATTTCTCTTACTTTAGTTGTGTAGAAATGAAACAGCGCACTGTTTTCGCCAGTGAAAAGTTCTATGTGAAATCCTTTGGTGACACCTGAGGAAGTCAGGAGTTAGACAAGGTGCAGAAGGGGGGATAAACCAAGCCATGCAATCCACCATCATTCCAGCAAAAAATATTTCAAAATGGTAGTGAGTTATTGGGGCAATAACAGTGTGGTATCCAGCAGAAACTGCTCCCTGCTCGCCTGCTGGAGTGATCACTCATTAGCTTAAACAGTAACGAGTCTCCAGCTGATTTTCTCACACTGCCCTTTTAGCAGCCGCCCACTTGTCCCCTCTGGGAAAAAAACACCCCCAACAAAACAACACAAAAAGGCAAAAAACTCCTGAAAGGTTGATTCTTTTTATTAATGCAGATCAGTTATTTTCCCTGCTGTCTGCAAACCAAACCCTGCCAATCCTCACCCAGGGTTGCAGTTTAGATGTGCTTATGCTTCGCCAGACTGAGTGACCCCTTGAGGAAGCAGCAGTGAGAGGCAATGAAGAAGTGAGTGACAGCTAAAAATTGCCATATCTTGGCTTCTATAAGAGGGTCTTTTCGTTCTTTGATTTTATTTGTTTTTGACAGAGTGGAGGAGTGCAAAAGAAAACAACTGATGTCTAGGATTGAGTTGTACTGATGGCAGGATTCTCGTGTGGATGAGGCATATGTGTCTGCATTTCTCTATATGCTATAGGAGTCTTGGCTTTGAGTTTGTAAGTGAGATCCTGCCACTATGCTAATGGACATGAAGTGGGAGGGAGATGAAATGTTGAGTGCTGGAGGGTCAGAGGAGAGAAACAGAAACGTCTGTAAGTAATCTGGATGCAGAATGTGGAAGAATCTCACACGAAATCAAGGGCTATTTCTCACCTCCCTGCCCTCCCAAACACTTTGCTTTGATCTTTGTGAGCAGTGAGCTTCAAGAAGCAAAAGACATCAGTGCTTACACAGATGCAGACGTGGTTTTCCTCCTGCTGGCCTGCCCACATCTCCTGAGCACCCTGAGCCTTGTTGGCTTTCCCTCCACGCAGCACCCACCTCCCATCCAGTGCCATCCCATAGAAGGAGAACAGCACTGCTATTCTGGCAGGTAAAAAAGCAGAAAAAATTACCAGCAGGCCTAGGAGCTTGTGAGGAAAGCAAAGTCCATCAGAGAGCACACAGGGACAGAGGATGAAGAAACCTTGGAGCAGGAGATGTGTCACAGGAAAGGGGCAAGGCAGCAGCTCTGGAGGGGCTATGGATGTGCAATAGGTGGAGTTTTCCCTTCTCTCTCTTTCCAGCCCTTAGCTAAGCAAGGGAAGGTTTTTCTTTCTGCCTCCTGCTCAAATCTGAGCTGGAGCTGATGGTGCCTCCCCTTTGGTCAGCAGCACAGCTCAGGCTGCTCCTGTGCTCCACCTTCACGCAGGTGGGACACCATGGTCAGGTGTTGGGGGTGTTTGGCCAGGGAAAAGGGAGACAAATGCTGAGATGCAGAGCACAGTGGGGTGAAGGTGAGCTGGAAAGGAGGCTCTTGTCAGAGCATGCAAGGCAGGGGAGGCCTGGGGGTGAGCACCCCGTTGGTGCCTAGCAGGGACCCAGATCAGCAGGGAAACGGGGACAGGTCTGAGCGGTGCCTGCAAGGGCTGAGCAGCCACTGGAGCTGCAGTGGAGAAAGAGGCCTGGCCTGCAGGGAGTTCAGGAGAAATGTCTTTGTGCAGAAGGTGATTAATGTCTTTAATGAACTACCAAAGGAAGTAATAGGAAGCCAAACGATGGCTGCAGTGGGGGAAGGAGTGAGGAGATGGTGCAGGAGAGGAGGAGGCAGGGAGCGGCGCAGCCCGGGCAGCAATGCTGTTCCCAGCTCACTGCCCCAGAAAAACAGGCAGTCACAGCAGCTGTCCCCAGTCTGTCCCCAGCAAAGGCAGATCTGAGTGCTTTTCACAGATTTAATCAGAATTAATTCAGTGTTCCAGCCTGTCTTCATTCTGGGGTCTCCTGCTCAGCTCATTATGGCTGGGCCACTGTCTGCAGCTTCAGGGTGTGGGGATGGCAATCTGGGAGTCCCTGTGCTCCTGTCAAAGGCAGAGGCTGTGGGGAGAGTGGAGCCTCTGTGAGGGGAGTGGACCCTCTCCTCCATTGCCAGGGAACAGATCTCCTCAGGTCCCAGCAGCCTGGGACCTGGATTAGCCTTGGCTGACAGGCGCTGAGAGTCATCATTTGTTTGGGAACCTGCAAGAAATGTGTGGATGAAGGCAGGCAGGTTTCTAGCATTGAGTCATCTATATCATAACATCCCCCACCTTAGCAGCCTCGTGTGCCAGACTCTCAGAGGCCTCGGGGGCAGCAGACACCAGCACCTCTCCTGAACCCCCAGAGCCTCGTGCAGCCCCAAGGTTTGCAGGAGGTCACCAATCCACAGCCACACACAGGCTGGAAATCAGCTCTTCGTGTTCCCAGACGTGCCCACGTCCATGTGCTGATGCTTTGAGGGCAGTGAATTCATTGTGCATCCCTCAGGTGGGACATGAGACAGCTCCTGCATTTCCATCCCTGCTTCCAGAGCAACCACACCCCTTCAGAGATGAGCCGTTCCCCAAAAAACCCATTCCATTTCTTGCTCTGGAGAAATAAACACTGCTTTGGGGTACAGGTTTGTTCTGTTGAAGAAGAAACTCCCATTCAAACATCCTCATAGTTTTACTGGAGCAGTCACGCTGCATTGGAAGTACCAACACTCAGCATCTCAGACAGCAGCTCTCAGTGACCATTCTCAAACTTCTCTTCTTTGTCTGAGAATATTTAGCCCATCAAAGCTTGTTCTAAAGTCCTCACATGTGCCTACATGTCCCCTAATTGAACTTTTCCTTCCTCTGTGAAGTACCAGGTAAAGCAACAGAATTGTGTTGATTTTGGATTAGTTTACCGTGAGACTTTGGGAGGCAGGTGAGATGAATCCTATCCCAAGGAGTCTGCAGCTGCATTATGCTCTTCTGCTAATTTCTCAATACTCTGCTGAAGGTGACATCTCAGCAGTATCAAACATTTTGCTGCTCTCCCTGCGAGCAGCCTGTAAAGGCTTTGATAAAAGCAGGCATCACATTGCAAACAGGCTCTTCGCAGTTGTGCTATTCTGATGTATTGCTGAGAAGTGAAGAAAACATATGTTCATGGCACAGAAACTGCTCTGCTCAGGTTCTGCTTCTGTATTTTGGTACCGCACTGCAGTGGCCCCCCAAGGGCAGGGGCCTGGCCTTGGCCTGTGGTGTGCTTTTATCCTCTTGGCCTCTTCTGTTTCCCACTTTTCATGGGCTTGCTGCTGGCAGGAGTGTTTGCAGTGCTCCAGCAGCCGTGCCTGGGTTTGCTTTTGCAGTCTTTATGCAGATCTCTCTCCCTCTTCCCATTGATTCCCTCCTGGCTGACAGTGCCTGTCCCCAGGACTGGGCTCTGGGGGAACCGTGGGGTTGGTATCACCAGGGGAGGAATCCCTCCAGATGCTGTGGCACTTCCAATACAGTGCCCAGGGATTTGTCTGAGCAACCCCCACCAGCTCAAATGGGAAGACCACAGTTAAGCCTTGTGTAGCACTGGAACAAACAGTCTTGTGGGAAAGGAAAAAATCCCCGTTGCTTTGTCTGTTAAAAAAAAAAAAAAAAGTAATTTCTACAGTGGTATCCTATAGCAGCTGAGACAAACCAGGCCCAGAACTCTACATCAAAACATACCTGAAAATCTTGGGACATTCTGAGTCCCATCCCAATCTGTCAAGAGTTCTAATTGCCATTTGGCAGCAATCTCAGAGGAGTCGGAGAGCAATGTGTGCTCAGGTTTCCTGTTTCAAGCCCGTCTCAAGACAGAAAGTAAAAGTGTGAATCCAAACAAGCAAGACGAGCAGAACAACTTTAAAAACAAACAGGGAAAAAAAAAGCCATCCCCGGGGCTGTGGAGTGAAATCTGGAGCAGTGTGGTGGAGGCTGGGGGAGGAGGGAATTGGGGGCCAAGACAGTCAGGAGCAGCAGCATCCTGCAGTGGGGCCACAGGAGATTTTGGAGAAGGTGTGTTTGTCTCATCCCAGGTGTGTTTGTCTCACCCCAGGGGTGTTTGTCTCACCCCAGGTGTGTCTGTCCCATCCAAGGCGTGTTGTCTCAGCTGTGCAGAGGAATGAGGTGTGTGGCTGCAGGACAAGGGGTGCCTGTGCCATAGGATGATTCATGTCCAGAGCACATGAGGTGCTGCAGAGGTGAGGCACACAGGGTAGAGGTTTTTTCCTCTAGCTATCCTTGCCTGCAGGCAATACAGCAAATTCTTCATTAGAAAAAGATTAAAAAAGGCTTCACCAAAGGGAAATTGCACTTGACAGTCTCCCTTTAGCCACTGGAGAGCAGCAAGCAGACAGGAGCAGGAGGCTCGTCCCCATCCCTCGCTGTCTGGTGTTCTGTGGTTTTGGCATTGCCAAAGTGGAAGCATCTGTGAGCCCTTTGGATCACAAATGGATCTGGGAGCCTGCTACTTCTGCTAACAACTCATTTATTATCAGGGATCAGAGAGCTGCTTCTGAGCCAGTGCAATCTATCATTTCTTAAAGATGCTGTATGAGACTGAACAAATTTGCTTTACGAGTTGGCACCTGGAACCCAGTAATGAGTCCATTTTTGGGAAGAACTCTCCTTCCTCACTTCCTCACTAAGATTTCTTTTTCCCAGCTTCAGGAAGAAGGGAGAAGGATGTTCAGCAGCAGAACACTCTTTGCACTGAGAAATTCAAGAGCATCCCTGCTCTGAAAAACTCCTTGGGAGATGTTTCTCTCCTCCTTTATTTCTCTGTCCGTGAGAATAGAGTATTTTGCCCAAAATAGTGATGTAGGGGAGGGGAAGAGGCTATTCCAGCCCCTTTGCATGGAACCCATCTCTGCAGCTCCAGGCAGGCTGAGTCTGCCATGCACCATCCCACCCACAGGCAGCACCTGCTGCTGCCTGCCCTGGATTTCCTGCTGCTTCAGCACAGAGCTGCTTCCTCTGCCACGTCAAGCCATTTGTTTCCCCAAGGCCTGGTGCTGCACAGGGGGCTGTGGGGCCACCCTGGAGCCCCAAACAAATCCCTGCAGCCAGAGACCTGCAGTCAAAGCAGCTCTGCCAAAGGAATTTTCCTTGCTGCACAGGGTGAGGGTGCTGTGGTGTTGTCTGTGGAGATGTTGAGTGGCCTGATGTGGGCACCCCAAACCCAACCCTTTCCTATAGACAGCAGTGATGTGATGAGAGCCCATTTCATTCTGTTCTTTGAAGCAGCTATGAGCTCACACCAGTGTTTTGGGACGCTGTTAACTCCTGGCTGCTTAAAATCCTGGGCTCACAATGTTCTTCAAGGGAATTTGCTGTCAGCAATTTGATGGCAAGATGTGCTGCATTTGCAGGGTGCCCAGATGATGCAGCTCCATGACCCTCTGCAGACATTTTTCTCAACTTTGATGTTCAGTTGGTTGATGTGGTTTAATCATTCTTCCTTTAATCTGCACTAAGGAATTGTTCTAAGAAAATACGTTTGTCTTAATTTTGGTTTTGTATTTAAATATCTTTTCAATTTGAAGGGAATCACATACATGGTTCTACACTATAAATTGCCTGGATTGTGTATCAAGCCTTTTCTAAAGAAGGTTCAGTTGATCCAAGGAAACTCAAGGGCATTTGTGACCTGTGATGCCATTATCTTTACCTTTCCTGCGGATTTTTCCCAGCACCATTATGCTCCACCCTGATTTTAGCTCATTTTTCCTTTCCTTGCAGCAGGATTTTCCTCTTGGTGTTCTGCACCAGTCTGTGCCTCCAGCCAAGATGCTGTGACCCTCTCATGGCTGTTGTGTTTTCTACTGTTCACCTGTTGCATCTCCCTCTTGTCAGGAGTTTATTAAGCTGTCATAGCAGTGTTTCAGCCTTATGTTTGTTTATCAAATATTTGGGGTCTTGATTGTTAGCTTAGGCCTCTAGGTATCCAAAAAATCAGCTTTTTAAAGGCATTTTAGTGTTTACTGATTCCTGGAGGTGCATCAGTACCTGTGATAGAGAGTGTTCTGAGTGATGCTGTGTCCCTGTGAATCTGTTTCACATGTAACCCTAATAGGTTTATTGTTTTATTCAAGCCAACAGCTTCTTCGTGTAATTTCTTTCCTCAAGAAGTGAGAGGAAAATAAAATGTGCAAGGGGATACACTAAGACATCAGTGGTAAAAAAGAAATAATAAAAATCTTGAAAAGGGTGCATTGAGTTTTAGGCAAGTTGCAGAATCAGGCACAGATGATAAATGAGGGCTGAAGGCTTGTGGCAAGTGAATTAGAGGCAGCTCTAATGTGTTCCTCAAACCAGCATTTGCTGCAGTTCAGTCCCAGCACCTGAAGTGAGCAGTGAGATGCCTCCTCTGACCCCAGGCCATGGGGCTCTGCAGTTCCTGCAGGCACCAGCACAGAAAAGCACAAGCTCTGAGGTCCCAAGGGAGCAGAGCCTGATGCTTCAGACACTGTCAGCTTTTCTGCAAAGAGTGAAAGGCTAATCACTGCTCAGACATGTCCTGAAGTTAAGTGAGACCTTGACTTCCAGCCTCGAGTGACCTACCTGTGCCTTTGAGACCTGGCTGTGCCAGTAGCTCTTCCTCTTGTGTGAGACTGCATGTGAAGGGTGGCTTTAGGGAGAAACTGTATTTTGAGGGGATTTGGCATCCTGTCCCATCCTGTTGTCCAGTTTTTGGGATGTTTGTTTTCGGGATTTTTTCCCTGTGAGACTGGACAGTGGTATTAATGAGGCATTAATCCAAAACCAGGGTAAGAGCAGCTGGATTCCTCCTGATTCTGCTGGAAAAGTCTGGATGTTTAGAAGGAAGGATGTGCTTTCTGTGCCAGTGTTGATAAATAAGTGCAGAGACCTGAGTGAGCACTTCCCTATAGGAAAGGAAACTGCTTTGAATTTCTGTTCAGACCCACAACTGGCCTCATTTTCTTGCTTAGGCTCATATTTATAGTTCCTCCTCTTCCTAATGAATGTGATCCCTCTTTGTGTAGGTTCACAGATCCTCAACAAGTGGGGCTGGGGTGCACCCAGAGCCCTCCCGTGCCTGCTGGCACATTCCCAGCCTGTGATGTCTGGGAAGTGATGGGGGAACCACTCCTCCTTTCCTGGCAGTGCCAGGCAGCAGCAGATGGGTAAAGGCCATGCAGGTGCTCTGAGTGGGTGAGCAGAGATCACCTCTGGGTGCAGGATCCTTGGGAATGATTTTCCCCAAGCAGACTCTGTCGTGGAGCAGCAAAGTGGAAGTGCCAAGGGCCACGCCGAGTGGCAGCAGCACGTATTTGTCACCTCCTGCCCTCCCTTTGTCTGGATGACAGCAGGAAAATGTCCTTCACTTCGGCAGTGTGGGCTCATTCATCTCCACTCCCCAAGGGATGAGAGCACCAGCATCAATCACCTGCTGGTGTCATCCTCATCTTCCTCCCAACGTGTGGCTCTGGGCTCCAGCCTGTCCAGCTGGGCAGGGCTGGGCAGGGACAGAGCCATGGATGAGGCTCTGTTAAAAAAAAATGGTTAAAGGCCATGGATATTCCGCTTGTCTGAGCCAAAACTCTTGTCCCAATAGGATTAGGTCTTCATTAGATGAAACCTTATGGGGCAAGTGGCTGGGCTTGTTCTCTCCACGCTTCTTCTCCCCTCCATGTAGGGAAGGAATTTTGGGGACACATCTCTCCCACCCAAAATACTTAACTGGTTGTGACTGAAAACTCATCAGGCCTTTAAGGAGTCTGAGTGGACCATGAGCCATCCCTAAGCTAGAGAGAGTCAAGGAGATATCTTCATGCCCAAGTCAAAAAATCTCCATTCTTTTGGGCTCGCCTCTTCCAAGGTATGAATTTCCACAACCAAATGCAGCCCAAATTTCAAACTCCACCTAAATTCAAATTTCCCAGCAGACCCAGTGTAGATACAATGGAAGTATTTCAAATAGGGAGGAATGTATATTCTGTTCTGTTTTTCATGCTGTGGTTTAGTAGCTGTGATTATGGCGAGACCTGGAGTTTTCCAATCTGAGCTTGGCAGAGAAAAACAGAATATGTCTAACTACTGCAAGAATTATAATTATTGTTAGGCATTTCTGTGGTTTTATCAAAGTAGGAAGTGAGTTCTGGGAGGACTGTAAATAAATAAATGCTTTCTCCCAGGAGGTCCCCAGGTTGGATGGACCCTGGCACGAGCGGGTGCTTCTCAGAGGGATTTCCTTCTGAGTTGCAATCAATAACAAAAATGACTGTTGGGAAAGCCTGAGGCACTGAAATCGATATACCTGATGCAACATCCTCATCATCCCTGTGTGGGAAAACAGCCACTTATTGCCTATAAAAAAATTATTTTCTGAGGATGTTCAAGGTTCCTGTGTAGGTAGGGGCATTAGCTTTATTTAAATGTTCAAAATATTTATTGAGGACATGCTTCCTCTCTATTCTCTCTTGATAGGATGCCCCAAATCCAGTGACATTAATTAGCTACTTAAACTTTTTTCCCCCCCAGCTATGGCCAAATCTCTCTGGATTTAGCAGCACAGTAAAGATTTAACAAAAAGTTTAAATGGGAAAAGCATATGAGAGGAGAAATTTAGGATAAGATTCTGTGCCTGTTAACTGATGGCATTTATGAATTATAGCTGAGAGATGTCATATCAGTGGAAATGGAAAACAGCTTAGTGGATTATAAAAATACCCTCTATAAACCATTTTAATGCCTAATTTTTTTAAGTCTCTTATGGTAGGTGTCATAAAAATGAATTCTAGCAGAAAGGATAAATTTTTTCCCTCGGTAAACTGGCTAACTGGTGATTAGAAGCTGTCAGGGAGAACAAACTCTTGACAAGGCTGAGGTGGAGTTTGGCTGAGGACAGCAGTCTCCCGTTTGTGGGGAGGTGAATTTGCTTGTGGGTGAAGCAGATCCAAACCTGCAGGGTGAAAAATCAAAATCCCTGCAGCCAAATGTCCTCCCATCCCAAGGAGGCAGTTCCTGATGGCTGAGAGGAGAGGGACACTGAGGAGTGAGTGGAGAGGGCTCACCTGTGGGGCAGGAACTGCATCAGGGACAGTTTTGGGGCAGCTGAGGAAGAGAAATCACAGAGAGCCCTGGAGGGCACAGCCAGGGTTGCTGGAAACTGATGTTATGGATATGAGATAGGAGGGGGCAAAAAGCTGCCTGTGGAATGTCTTGGAAAGATCCATAAGGTGATGCTGGGCAGAAAGATCCATCCTGGTGTCTGCCAGGCTGCAGTGCCTTTGATTCCACCACTTTCTTGAGTACTGAGTATATTTAAAATTGAACCTGTAAGAAAGGGAGCTGCAGCTCTGCTCTGCCCTATGAAATAGGTGTTTTACTTGACTAGTGACCAGTGTTTTCTGGTCATTTCAGGGAGGTTCCTCATTCCTCTGTGGCCCCTGGGTGCCTTCTGTCCCCTCCTGTGCCTCATTTTGAAAAGCTCAGCCCAGGCTTGATTCTAGGTTGGGATATTTAAGGCTGCACTGTTTTGCAGCACATATCCAAGCTGCTTGTGTAGGAAAGGGTAAATGACCTACCTCTCCCTGTCCTTTGACAGTCTGGTTCCTGGGATCCATTCAAAGGCTCTTATTCTCTCACTACCTTTGAAGGCTTTGTGTCAGTCTTCCCCACAGATCCTCGTTCCTCAGGCCTCTTTTGTGTTTTTTTCCAGAAAAAATCTGCATGTGGGATAGAAATGGCATTACCTTTCCCAATGGGAGCTCACAGCTCATAGCAGAACTGTGTTTGCAATGTGTCATTGGGACTGTCAGGCTGTTTCCACAGGGAGGCAGGATTTAGTGTCTGGGCTCCAGCTGAGCACCAGGGCAGGAAAGGCAATTTTCCAAATTAAATTGCACAATCCAGGATGCTGAGCAGCTTACTTTTGGGTCCTGCTCTCTGCAAGGGACTTCATCGTGATGTGAGATGAAGGGATGAGTAACAGACTTCAAACTGAAAGCTCACCAAAAAAATCTCCTGCAGAATAATCCAAGGGCAACCTGCAGCCAAGTCCTCCAAGATCTGGTTGGGTTGGGAAAGTGTTTTCAGTCAGAGATGAGCTCTCTTGCCCCTGGGCTTCTTCTGTTCTCTTGTATAAATCAACCAAGGGCTGACTATAAAATGAATTGGAGGGGAAAAGAAATGGGATTTCTCTGGCCCCTTTTCTTCCTTTTCCATTCCCTTTTTCCTGTAGATGGCACAGGTATGAATCTTCATCTGCCCACCTTGCAACAAAGGTACCCCAGAGAGGACGAGATCTTGGGGACACTGGATTCACATTTAAGTTTTCACAGAGAAAAGCAGAGGAAAGAAAATGTGGGAAATGTCTTTTGATTACAAACCTTTCTTTTTAAAAGCTGGGCATTATTCAGAGACTGTACTGGAGCAGTGACTTTTTACAGTTCTGTAGTATCAGAGTATTTGGGGGTTTTGCCAGCTATGTATTTAGGTTATGCTCTGGGAGACCATTTTCATTTTGACAGAGTGTTCCCAGCCCAACCCTCTTGGAGGTTTGAGCAGACTGTGCCCCAAAAAGACAGCAAAAAAGTACAATGTGCAACTTATCAGCACCATTAAGCCCTCGGGGGTTTATCAAAAATCAGAGCTGGTGGTTTAGTCAGGTGGCTTTGCTGTGTAAGAGCCTGGCTCAGACTGGAGGAGAAGCAGCTGCTGTTTAGGATTTCAGGACACCTTTAGCCTTGTCATCACCTGGTGATGATGGCAAACAGCCCCATCCTCTTTGCTTCCAAACAAATACACACAATACCCACCATTCCCTGCTCTCTGCCACAGTTTTGTCAGAACCTGAGTGGGTTGCAAAGTAATTCTTTGGATGTACCCATAGTTGCCTACTAAGCCAAGTGGAAATCCCTTTAGTATTTTTTTTTTTTTTTTTTGGAAGGGTTCCAAAATGATTCTGTGGACTATCTGTTTTGCAGGACTGGAAAAAGAAACCAAACTATATTGTCTGGAATTTCTGTGGGAGGTTTCTTTGTGGGGTTTTTTGGTGTTTGTTTTTTTTCCTGCTGGGTGCCTATAGTTCCCACCAGAGGCCTGGCACATGTGTTTTACTACACATTCATGTCATGCATTAGCACGCAGGGATATTAGAGGAGGTTCTCTAGTGTGGTGAAAAAGCGTAGGCAGAAAATTGATTCCTCAGGAGATTTCAGCAAAATGGCATCTTGGGAGCTGATCTCCCATCAGATGCAAAATTTCTTTACATTGATGATTTTGATCTTCACTCCTTTGTCATAATAACACAATCTTGCTGTTATTCTCCAAGACTGTCTTACCTGTTATAAATTCTGGAACAAAACTGGGGAGAATTAAATGGGAAAACTACAAGGGTGGTGGTAGAGAAACTAATTCCCTTTGCTTTTCAGACATTTCATTTAACAGCTGTCTTAGAAAAGCTCTCCCACAGGAGAGCTCCATCATGTGAAATTCCCAAGGGATATGACAAGTCAAATAAATAGTTCATCTGCTAATTGGGTGGCAGGTGAATGATTGCATTTCTTTCTGGGAGGAGGAACCTTTTGGGTGGGAAAATCTCACCCAGATGAGGGAGGGTATTTTTCAGGTGTGAGTGCAAGTGTCCATCTGTGTCTCCCAACCAAAGCAGAGCAGAACAAATCACTGATGGTTACTTTTGCTAAAGGTGTTTCAAAGACATCATTGCACCCTTCTCTGTGAGGAGAGCTTGCTCTGAGTCCACCCCTGTGAGCAGGAGAGCTGAAAGGAAAGTTAGCAGCAGCAAGGATGCTAAGAGATGCTGAGGTCCAGCAGAGTTAACCACAGGGAGGAGGAAAAGCCCTGAGGTGTTTGTATAATGTCCATCAGTTTAAAGTCCTGTCCTTCAGCCCACCTCAGCCCTGGGACAGACACAGACCAGTGCATCATCTTTAGTTTGACCTACACCTTCATTGCTGCTATTTATTAAAGCTGCTCTTCTTTGGGTCCTTTTGTATGTTGTCATTCTTTATTTTTTTTCCTCCATGTGCATTATTCTACCATGGAATTTGATCATTTCTGCAGAAATCACTTTCTGGCTTGGGTTGGGCTCCCCTGCAGACACCTGTGCTGGGGTGACTGCAGCAGCACACAGTGAGTCCAGCAGCAGCAGGATCAATGGCACATTCCTGGATTTCAGTGGGAGGAGCACATCCACTGCAGAGATGTCCAAGCTCTGTTAAAACACCTAAATCCTGACCAGCACCATGTGCTGCCATTCCAGTCCTGAGCATCCTTTTGGAAATGCCAGTGCAGTTCACTGTCATTTTGCAGTACTGACTCCAAAGGAAGCATGAAAACAGGTAATCAGAAAAGGATAACATACTCCTTTTTGAGGTTTCCAGTGTAATAGGGCTCCAGTCTGCTTTGTGCCTTAGTGGGGGTTTTTCTGATAGGTTGTGGACAGCCCTCTGTCAGCCTCCCACTCAGAAGAGTGCTCTCCATAAATGCTCCAGCAGAAATGATGTTTGCTGGAGTCTACAGACAGCCTGAAAAAGAAAAAAAAAAAAGCTCTCAGAAGCATGATCCACATCCTATTCTTCCCTCTCCCCACACACTCATCACTGCATCTTCTCCCAGCGGAGCAGTGCTGAAGCCTAAGATACCACGTTAAATGTCAGTCATTTAACTACCAGTTATTTTAGCAAATAAGAGTGGGACTGTCTCCCTGGGGTTGACTGAAAATTGTTAAAGGAGGGAACAAAAGGCAAGGAAAGAGAAAAGGAGAAGAAAGAGAGAAAGGAACAGAAAGGACAAAGGGAAGCACCAGGCAGAAGGATTAGTGATTGCAGAATCTGAGAGAGAGGAGTCGGGGAAGGCGCCCCAGTGGCATCAATGGGCTGGATCCCACCGAGAGCTTCAGGGGACGCTAATGAGCCCTTTGTGATGTACCTAAATTACCCAGGCTCATCCTCAAGACTGTGTTCTCACTCGGGCCTCTGATTCTCCTGCTGGTGTCAGCAGCAGCTCTGCCGCTGTCTGCACTTTGCCAGTCATTGATTTGGAAGGGAATTCTCCAAGGTGGGGGGATGCTCCTGTGTTGGGGAGATGGCTGATTAATTCTGTGAGAAGGATGGGAATCCTCTTTTCTTTTGCCTTCCATCTTGCTCCACATTCCTTTCTCCTTTCACCGTGCCATGGAGTCCAGTTAACCCTTGGTGGAACAGAAGTGGAGCTGATATCTACATCTTGCCTGTAACAACTGGGAGATTTTCTCTTGGAGAATCGCGTTAGCTCCCTGTGTTGGCAGTGCAAGTTTTCTCTACAAGTAGAAAACATTCAGGGTGTATCAATAAGCTGTCATCTGGTTGTTCTCATGGGTTGTGTTTGTTACATTTCCTGAGGCTCTGGTGGTTCTGGCAGGGAGGGCTGTATGAGTTTTAAATCTGGAGTCTATCCATGCACGACTTTCAAATTCACATTGGAGAACAGTCGAGGAAGGAAAAAGCAGTTCTCAAGTCAGAAGAGCACTCACTGTTGGTGTGGGCAGAGAAACCCACAGAGCAGAAAATCCCTCCCAGGAAGCTCTGTTCTCATCCAGAAATAATCAAAATAGTCTTTTGAAAGAGTGTGTATGGACTGTGGATATCCTCAGTTACATCAGGGAATACTCAGACAGAGAGCTTTTAATGGCATTACTCCAAGTGAGCAAGAGCAGAATTGGCCCCTTGTCTCAGGTCCCCAAACCTGACCACAGGTTATCATCAGGAAGAGTCTGTTATTTCTGAGGGTAAACATGGGAACCCCACAGGAAAAATCAAACCAAAAAACCCCAACACAACCAAATCCAACCTTCCTCAAATAATTGAAAAATACTAACTAGATTATTATCTTTAAGATGTCTCTATTTAGTTATATTTTAAAAGGCAAAAATTTTGACTACGCAAACGATAATGCAAATGTCTGCATTTTGTGTGAATAGGCCAATTACAATGATAAACTCTCTCCTCTTAACGTCTCATCTGCTTGTCATTTTTAACATGGAAGAGGGAGGGCAGGAGAAGTGAATTTGTGCATGGAGTTTGTGTAATATCCATCAGAAAAAACAATGCCTGACAAGCATAGCAGCCCCTTGAGAGCTTAATCATCATTGTAGCCAAGTGCAAAAGGAGGAAATCAAACCTTTTGTGAAAGCTGGGGGCTTATTTAAAGAAATGAGCCAAAGCAGACTCATGCTTTGTCTGGTTTGGGGCTTTTCTGTGTGGATGAGAGCAAACTACTGCATCAGACAAGTTATTTCACATCATAGGCCATCTGGGTTTGGACTTGCAGTATGATGCTCTAATATCTTTTACAAACTACCTGTTTTCTCCCAGAAATAACAAAAGCCCACTCACATGCTGCTGCAGAGGTCAAAGTGAAAAGGAGGGTTAAGTTCACACTTTATTTTTAATACTGTGCTTGTACAGATGAAAAATTTGGTTGAATGCAGTTGGTAGTGAATTAACCCTTATCCCTTCAGGGCTGAGCATGCAGAGCATGTTTGAAGAGCAATTGCTGAAAATCCCAGGCTGTGTAACACAAATGCCAAGTGATAAAAGTCCTTATTTGCTGCTTTTACTTGTCATGAGCTATAGAGAAGGCGCCTCTTTTGGAACATAACATAGGAACACAAAAGACATTCAGTGAGCACAACCAAAGATCGAGGTACCCAGTGCACTGATAATTGGGTATAGAAGGTATTTCAGGGAGACTATAAAAGATACTGCCTCCTGCTTTGATGCTGTTTAATGTAAAGTTTCCTCTGCCAGAGTTTGCATCCAGTGTATTGTGTTTCACAGCCAGCAGCAGAGCAACCCCCTGAATATTAGTGGTCTCAAAATTCATTTATGCTGAGACTCATCTGGCACAGAGCTCCAGGACTTGATGCTGCATCACTTGGGAAAATGCAGCTCTGCTTTTAAACTCACTGCCCGTTCATTGCTGGGTGTTCCCCTAAATCTTGGCTTTTGGGAAATAAAGAACATGTATTATTAACCTTTTTCCCCTCTCCAAACCATTCCTGATTTTATTAATGTCTGTCAACCCCCTGGCATTCATCTCTTTTTTGGTTGCACAGCCCTGGTGTCCTCAGTGTGCCTGAAGTTGTCCATGACCCTGAAAGTTGTTTTAACCTTTTGATGCCTTTTTGCATTCCACAGTATCCAGGGGACACGTGTGAGGGTTTATCTCCTCTTTGGCCATTTTATGGGTTGGAAACCCTTTGACCTTGCAGGGCTTGCTGTGTTCTACAAATTCCTCGTGGTCCTAATTTTGAACAGCACACAGTTCATATCTCCAGGATCTGATCAGATGGGCATGCAAATGGGACAGGGGTGGCACCTGCAAATGGGCTGTTTGATCTGGAGGAATTGTTTTTCCAGGCCTCCTTCTCTCCAGGGGGGGAGAACAGTTGCTTTATTCATGGTGGCTATTTCCACTGTAAACTCTTGTCTCAGGATTACAGATCTGCCAGGCTTCCCTCAGTTTCCTCCCCCCTTTTCCTTGCCCTTTCGTGTCTCTTGCTCCTTTAAAAAGGTAAGGTGTGCCTCTTTGAAGTCCTCAGGTAGAAAATATCCTGTCAGGACGAGAACAGGAGCTCCAGGAGCTCCAACAGCCTCTGGTGTATCTGATGAATGAGGCAATCCCCTCTTTTCTGCATATACATTTTGTCCCATCAGCAATGGAGCTGATTCTGCTTTCATGTTTAAAAGAAAAGCAAAGTACATCCACTCATCCCCCCTCACTGATAGCCAAGGGGAGCGATTTGGTAGCTGGTTTGAATATCTTGCATCACAATAGCCTATTGCTTCAAATTTTATGCCTTATGGGACTAATTCAGATATCCTGTAGCTTCATCCTGGGTGTAACAAGAATAAGAACTTTATAAGTCTCTTTGGATTGCCTTACCCTTTTGCATGATTTCTTACTAAGTAATTGATTTGGAAAACAGCAGGAATGGCAAAATATGCCCCTAATGGGAGAGCACTGCATTTTCTGTGTCGTTGTTATACATAACTTCCATGTGTATTTAAATGAGTAGCATCAGCATAGAGCCAGGAGATATTATAGATACTATGTAGAAAAATAAGTGTTCAGGGAGTATCTGATGAATAAAGATAAGAATCATTTGAAGATCTGACCTTGCAAACATTTAAGCACAAATCTGTTCCCATGACCTTGCTGAAGCTGTGGGGTGTTGGGTACAAGCCCATCTCTTCTGTGTGGCAGCATCCCAAGCCATCCTTCCCATCTTTCCTCAGTTCCTGCTCCCCTAATAAGACAACTCCAAACATTAAAATAGAGAGAAAGCAGTGTTATGGGAATGCGAGGGGATTGAGAAGTAATTTTCCATTTCTAAAATGATTTTCATCCTGACATTTCCAGAAACATATGGCCCCCCGTTCTGTGAGCGGTTTCTTGGGATGTGCTGTCCCTCTGCCTTGCTTCCCAGAACTCGCAGTCCCCCACACACACGCTCACACCAACGTGCAGGGATGCCCAGCCGTGCTCTCCAGGCTGTGGGCAGCAGGGAGGAGGGAGGGATCTGTGCATCCCATCCTCTGGGCCCCTCTGGAGCTCACTCCTCGCTGCTTCAGGAGCAGGGGGTCATTCAAACACACGTCCCTGAGCCTTAATTGGCTTTAAAAGAGGCAGATCAGGGCTGGCAGCCCCAGTTTTATGGGTTTGGACACCTTGAGTTCAAGACAGAGCTCAGGTGTCCCCTAAGATCTGCTCCTGTGGTGCTCTGGGCAGCTCTGCATCTCTCAGATGCCACCTCTGCAGCTGCTTGCAGGCTGGAAATTGGAAGAGATTTCACTGAAAACCTTCCTTTTCCCTTTTCCCTCATTTGCAATAGGTCTCACAGGGCTGAGTGACTGAAGGAATGGTAATGGCAGGGGTTCAGCAGTGCTTTATTGATCTGGGCAGGCAGAACTGCAGATTCCATGGGCTGCTGGTGGCAGAGAGGGCAAAAACAGCAGCAGATCCTGCAACAGGAGCTCTGTTGCTAAGGAGAGCCCTGTGCAAGGCAGGAGAGAGAAGTCTCCAAAACACACACAGATATTCAGTGTCCTTCTGTCTGCACAGAGCCTCTGAGCCAGCCACTGCAGACAAAGGGGATTGTGGTAGAAATTTAGGCAGCTTCTTGGATCCAGGTATGATCTGTGCTTTCTGTGGCCCTCCTGCACTTTGTGTAATTTCTTTCAGTCCAATTACTATGAAAGAGATAAGAAAATGAATGTATGAAAAGTCTGAAAATAATCAAACCTGGATTACTCTTGATTGTCCCAAGGATAATTCCATACTGCTCCAAACAACCCCTTTTTGCATTATTTTTCCCGTCCATGCTGTTTTTTCAGGAAAAAAGTGGTGTGGGTCTGGGAGTCAGAGCTGAAGGGGGATCTTGCAAAGCTGAAGGAATTGAAGGTGATGAGGAATTACAAACATCACCTGCACATCAGGGCTGGGGGGTTTCCATGAGAGCAGAGGGTGCAGGGCTGCCTGTGGGCACTGGGGCTGCATCTGAACCAGAGAATTATTTCAGTCTGTGGCAGACAGAACCCCCTGGCTGCCAACCCCGCCCCAGGACCCGAGCCTGCCTCTGCTGTGACACCTTTTCCTCGAAATCCCCCCTCCCCAGCCCACCAGAGGCACTTCCAGGAACGACCTCTCCACCTGCCACATGCACAACCACAAAGCCCATTGTGTCTGAGGATCCCTGGAATTGGATGGGAGCATCCAACCTCTCTGTGCAGCTCTGCTAATGAAGCTGCTGAGAGTAATTAAACGCAGCGGTTCGGAGTTACGGAGCAATATCAGTTATGATATTTGCAATAAGCCCTGCTGGGGGTAATTACCCCACTCAGCTCTCTCCCTGTGCAGAGCACCCCTGGCAGGGTAAGGGCAGCTTTGTGGGGGTACCTCTCATCCTAAATGGAACCTGTGCACAACCTTGGTCTCTGTGCACACTCTGGTCCCCAGGGATGCTGAGATGAGCTGTGAAATTCAGTCTCAGCACCAAGGAGAGCTGGGGGCAGCTGCCTCTGTCCCTGTCCCTGTCCCTGTCCCTGTCCCTGTCCCTGTCCCTGTCCCTGTCCCTGCCTCTGCCTCTGCCTCTGCCTCTGCCTCTGCCTCTGCCTCTGCCTCTGCATCTGCATCTGCCTCTGCCTCATCTCCCCAGCACCAGGGCAGCAGTGCTGGGCTTCAGGAGGTGCTTTCATGCCTGTAGGTCTGTGCCCTTGAGTGCATCCGTGAGGGATGTCCAGAAGGAAAGGTCCAGGAGCAGGCTGGCCCAGCACATGGAGGGCAGTGCTAATTCAGAGCCATTTCATGCTGGGGATGTGGCTCTGCCCTGCTAATCTGTAAAATGCCACAGCCAGGACACAGCACTGGGAGCAAACTGATGAGAGTCTCTGCTGTTGTCCCCCTGCCATCTGCACCATCCCACTCCACACGGGCTGGAGTGACCTGTGTTGTTCCACCTTGTGGATTTTGCCTTTTCTTCCCACCTCCAAGAACGTTTATTTTGAGATTGGAAACCTCAAAGGCTTTCCTCTGCCGCCCTGCTGCCAACAGGGCTCCCTTGCTCATCATCTGGCATACTCTGCCTGCTGTTATCTCCATTATAAAATCATGGAAGTGGTTATGCAACATAAAAATCATCCTGGGTGAGTTTTGATCACATTTACACCTCTGTGAGTCAGAAGTGGGGTTTTGGTTGTGGGTTTTGTTGCTAGCCTTGCAAAAGGGTGGATGATTTGGAGCTCCCCTGAGTTCTAAGGAGAAAGGTTTGGGGGTTTGTGTTAGAGTAGGAGAAAAAAGACTGAAAAAATGAAAGAGAATTATATGAGCAGAGCACTTCTCTTTCCCACAAAGGCTCCTACTTGGACTCTCATCCTTTAGGTGTGATCTCTTGCATTCCTTTTTCCACGTTCTGGCTCAGGTCAGTAACAAGGGATGCACTGAATCACAGAAGGGAAGGAAGGAGCTGATTCCTCTTTTCTCCCTGAATCCTTTTGGAAAACATTTTTATTTCTTCAGAGTCTTGATAAAGGAACATGCTAAGGAATTTTTTTCACATTCTTTTTTTCTACACGTGTTTATCCAAATCAGTCTGGATACTTTAGAAAATCAGAGATTGGATTGGACAACACTAATTTAGGAAATCCTTCAGGTCAGTCCAGCTTGTCGAGGTCTTTAGCATGGTTCAGCAGCAGTGCTTTTCTGTCTAACTCTGGGCTGTGCACTTCAACAAAGACAGGGTCCTCTTGGGGAGAGCCTGGGAGGGACCAGGGGTGTCCCAAGCCCCAGAGCACCTGACAGGGAAGAGAGAGGGGGACTGGGGTTTAGTCTGGAGCATGGGAATGTAGCTGTCAAATTTTCAAATCTTTCTGCCAGCAATGCTTTTAGTGAGCCAGCTCCATGGGTGGCTGGTACAACCTCCCAAGGCCCCTCCTGGCCCAAATCTCAATGTTTTTGTGAAAATGCAGTAGTGATGTTTCATGCCACACCAGCAGAAATCTTCCTGAATTTTTGCTCTGGGAGAAAAGGGGCTTGGCTTGACAGCTGTGGGTTTTGTTCAGGTCTGCATTGGCAAGGCATCTCTCAGGCAAAGGGATTTTTTTGTGGGGTCATATTATTGCCCAGTGATTATATAATTAACCATGATTTCTTTTCAAGACAGCAAGTAATGGCCCTGGAGGTGCTGTGCATCTGTAGAACCACTAAAATCCTTCACAGTCCATCTGAGACCCTCAGTTTTCTCACTGTTTCCCCCCAGACTCACTTCTTTTTAATGATATTTACAGCATTTAATAGGTAACTCCAAATAGCCTTGATAAAGCACCTTTTCCTTCATGTGGGCAAATTGAGTATTTTTGTTAGCCTGTGTGGATTATCCTCTCTCCAGAGCCTGTGGAAAAAGTGTGCTTCAATGCACATGTTTTCAAATTCAGGGAGAGTTTTTTTCTTTACATGCTAGGTTGCATTTCTTTAGGCTGGGTGCTGTCAAAACCTGAGATCTACTGGCCCTTACATCTTCTCTGTGGGAAAAAAAAAAAAAAAAAAAAAAAAAAAAAAAAAAAAAAAAAAAAAAAAAGGGAAAACTAGGAAGGAATTTTTCCCTCCAGCTGATGCAGCACAGGGATCACAACCTTTACACCTCTCTGTGCATCCAGAGGTGCTCGTGGCTGGCTCCCAGCAGCCAAACCCGAGCTCACACCACAGGCAGGGTGAAATTCTGCACACTGCTGAGCCAGGGCTTGGGAATTGGGATGAGTTCACAGGGATGTGGATATGACTGAGGAGCCTTTTGTAGCTGCAGCAACTGTTCTCTCTCCCACCTGGAACTGCTGTTTGAACACATCCAGTTAAAAGGTATCAGGTTCCCAAAACCATAGGCTTGTTTTACAAGTCATGCATTTTTAATGCAATGTTGAATCTGAGGCTTCTTTTTATTAATCTCCCCGTTTTTAGTACTGGTAATTCATATTTCTACATTATTTTTTCCCTTCTGAAGCTGTAAGTCAGTACCTTACTGAGAAAGAGATATATTGGACTCAGTCCAATTACTCCAGGAGGGAGGAATTTTTAGACTTTGGCCACCCTTGCAAGCCCTGTGCTGCGACTGCAAGAGCCAGGAGGTCTGTCCACATCCCTGATTCCGAGATGAAACCCCATGTGTTGATTTTCAGTGAGAAAAGTCCCTGGGTGCCACTGCAGGTGGTTTATGTAAAGCTCTGTCTCAGTCCCCACTGCTGTGAATTTGGGCCAGCATTTATGGCAGAGATGGAGGGGCTAAACCACTGGAGACATTCTGCTTCTGTCTAAATGATTTTATGGCCATTACGAGGTCTGCAGTTGCTGTGACACCACTTTAGGAACAAATCCTCTTAGAGGGAAGCTGACAGATGCTGAATCATGGAAAGGAAGTGGCAGCCTGAGAGATCCCAAACACCACAATCTGGGGATCTCCATCTTGAAGGGAGCTGCAAAATTACTGTTCTCACACAGGGGATGCAATACCCTATGAGTTCACTCCGAATTCCTCTCCTGCTGCCAAGACATTCTCCCTTTAATTAATATTTCATCCTGTTGATGCAATTTGTCCACTTATTTTCCCAGTTGTTTGCAGTGCAGATTTCTCAAATTGTTTCCTCGGGGCACTTGCAAAATCAAGATCTCACATCTGAGGAGTTCCTTGCAGCTCAATTATTGAAATTTCTGGCTGAAAAATGTATGCACTTTTAATTAAAAAAAAAAGAAAAATACCCAGCAAAACCAGCCTGGAGGTAGTTTGAAAGTAAGAGGAATTTTTCATTAAAAAATGAAGAAAAAAAGGTCTCAAACCCTGAGTAGATTAATAGTTACAGCACTGCATGTCCAGAAACTCTCTGAGACCTTTCCTGAGTGATGGATAATGGGGAAGTGCGTGGGATTGAGCCATGCCACCCTACAAAAACACCAGAAGCTGAAACCACCAGAGATGTGAGTTGCTGCTCTCTAACAGAGTTCTAACAGAGAGCACAGCATCCTCCTTCTCAGCCCTGGGGCAGGCTGTGTTTGAGAAGGGATTATTCCTTGGGCAGACCAGCAGAGAGTCGTGGTATTGCCTCTGTTTGCTCTGCCTTAAGCTGGAGCCTGGACCAGTATTGGTTCAGATCCTGCAGTTTGTGTTATATTAATCCTGAAATTAATTACTCTCCTGAAGTGGAGAACTCTGATAGTTCCCAGAGGGTCTTAGCTCTGTTTTCCCTCTAACTGGTGCCAGACCAGAGGTTTCTCCCAGGTTATTCATTCTGGAGAAGGCAAGCCTGCACATCTGTGTTTTGCAGCACCGCTGTGAGGAATCCCTCATCCTTGGTGTTTGCCAAGGGGAGAATAAATTCACCAATACCTGCACTAGAATCCCAACATGAAGAGAACACGACACACTTCAGGGGCTCTTTACACAAGGTTTTGGCAGCAGGGATCTCTGTGGAAGTGTTGCTGTGGAATCTGGGGCAGCTGCAGTCTGTGTGTTATGTGTGTTGAGCCCCCTCTGCTCGCCTGCTGTGGTGGCCCCTGTGCCACCAGGCAGCCCTCCTGAGCAGGGGCCATTCCAGAAATGATGCAAGGGCTTTTTCTTATGGCTCTGTCCTTTGTTAAAACCCTGGGTGCAGCCACAGAGGCAGGCTGTAAATATCTGAGTGCATTATGGCAGGTGTGGTGTGCCCCTGACCCTCTGTGGGATCCCAGGGATGGAGAGAGGCTGGCTGCAGCTTTTGGGATCCAGGGATGGAGAGAGGCTGGCTGCAGGCTGTGGGATCCAGGGATGGAGAGAGGCTGGCTGCAGGCTGTGCATTCCCAGGGATGGAGAGAGGCTGGCTGCAGCTTTTGGGATCCAGGGATGGAGAGAGGCTGGCTGCAGGCTGTGGGATCCAGGGATGGAGAGAGGCTGGCTGCAGCTTTTGGGATCCAGGGATGGAGAGAGGCTGGCTGCAGGCTGAGGGATCCAGGGATGGAGAGAGGCTGGCTGCAGGCTGTGGGATCCAGGGATGGAGAGAGGCTGGCTGCAGGCTGTGGGATCCAGGGATGGAGAGAGGCTGGCTGCAGGCTGTGGGATCCAGGGATGGAGAGAGGCTGGCTGCAGGCTGTGCATTCCCAGGTATGGAGAGAGGCTGGCTGCAGGCTGTGCATTCCCAGGGATGGAGAGAGGCTGGCTGCAGGCTGTGGGATCCAGGGATGGAGAGAGGCTGGCTGCAGGCTGTGGGATCCTAGGGACGGGGCAGCCACAGACAGCAGGACCCTCTTGGGACAGACACAGTCCCTGTGGGCAGAAGGGCTGTGGGATTTGGTGGGATACAGGTGGAGGATTCCCTGTGCAAAGCTCCCCCAGTTCCATCTGTGCTTTGCTGAGGCACAGCAGCCTCCTGGCCAAGCCAGGGAGGGTGTAAGCATGAGGCAGGTGTCTGGTTGTCCTCCCTGCACATGCCAGATTTCTTCACACAACAGCCTGGCAGTGCCTCCCACCCTCCCAGCTGTCATGCAAGAGGCTGACAGGGCCCAGCTCAGTCCCTGTGGCCCAGCTCGTGCCCTCAATTCTGTCCTCACTGCCACCTTTATCCTGAATGGACCAGTTGGCCTCAGTGGGGTGACTGGTGGGACCAGATTTACACAGCAGAATTGGGGTTTGCAGGAGGTGAACCTCAGCTCTTTGTGTGAATCGAGGAGGTTTCTTCCCACCACATTGTATTTTTGTCCCTGAGGAGGAAAAAACTCTTGGGAAAAGTGTGGCACTGCTACCTGGCAGGGAGGACAGAAGTGAGAACCACTCTGTGACCGTGTGGCTCCAGATGTGGCAGCAGCTGTGCCTGGGGACATCAGAGCACCCTGATGGTGGCACTCAGACAGGGAGGTGCCATCCTGCTCTAGGAGCAGGCACTGGGCAAGGTACTCCATGGTGGGCCTGGCTCAGAGGCAGGGAATTCTCCTGGAGTGAGCAAGGGGCTTCCCAGATAGAACATTCTCTAATGTTTACTTTTGGTTTGCTGAGAAGCTGGAAAAGGAGGTAATGGAGGTAAAGAGAGAACCCTTGTACCACAGGCTGCTTGGAAGCAGGGTTGGTATTTTGAGTGTTGTAGAAGAAAAGTTCACGAGTTTGAATGTTCTAAGTGGGAGAGGGGCACAGAATGAACCCCACTCCTCCTCGTGTTTTCCTTGCTAAAGATCAGAGAAAACAAGGTATGAGAAATGGGAAGAAAAAATTATGAAATGGAAATTCAGGACAGAGGGGTTGAGGAAGCACATTGACCAGCAGATCCTTTCCTGGTGGATTTGTTTTTGAGGAGAAATCGTACAGGGCAGACCATGCCCAGAGAAGGTACAAAGGAGATACTGGTGCCCCTGAATTTTCTCTCAGGAAAATCTCAGCTGTATCACAGCTCTGGGCTTTGCAGCATGAGATGCAGGATTTTGTACACAGAGAAAATTGTGGCTGATCACAGTTTGTAGGGAAGCCCTCATGTTTTTGCTTCTCTGCCAGCCTCTCCCTTGAAATGTAAATAAATAGGGTTGGAGACACGCATAATGAGGCCCAAGGGTAAAGGACTAAAAATCCAGCATCATGCTTTCTTTGGCTGAATTTCTAAAAAAAAGGGAAAAAAAAAAAAAAAGGAAAACAGAAAAATAAAAACTAGATGAGGAATGTTATAAAAAGAAATCTGACCAGTTCAGCACACAGGAAAGCTTGGAGCTGCTGTAGGGAAGCTGTGGTGTGCAAACTAATGAGCAAACAAACACGAAGCGTGGTTCACACTGCCTACAAATCCTCCTTCCACCTCAGATTTGAAGGCAGATTGTTACCCACACCTGGGCAGAGCCAGCTTTGAAACTTTGTGCTGCAAACTGTGGTGACCTCCATCATTAGTGGCAGAAGATTTTCAGCAGTCCTTGCACAGCCTCCCCGAGCCTCATTTCTTCCCAACACTCAGCAGGACAACCCAGCAACGCTGGCTAAAACAGGCACTGCATTTTGGAGCAGATTACACCCACCCAGGAGGAGGGCAGGGTGCAAAAGCTGTTTTCTAGGGAGAGAATCCCCAAGAAGGAAACCAGTGGTGTGTTTCTCTCCTGATGTCCCAGTACCTGGTGCCACTCGTGGGGACCTAAGCGAGTGTGTCCCTCTGCAGGTGTGCACTCACCAGGAGGGAAGTGGAACTAACTGCTTGGGAAAAGGATCAAAGGGAGCTCTTGTTCCATCGTGTTTCTTCACCAGGAACGTTCCTCTGCTCTCGGTACCCCTTCTCTCCAGAGCATGGCTTTTGATGTTGCAATCTGCATGGTATCAGTGGGAGTGCAGAGGGGCTTTCCTGCTAGTCGGGCTTGCCAGTGAACAAGGGGAGTTTCAGGGTGCATTTCAAGGTGGATAAAAAAGGCCACCCCCTCCCTGTGCAGATTTCTGTTGGGAATCCTGTTCCCAGGGCTCCTGGTCCCAGCAGTCCTCGTTCCCCTCCCAGCCAAACACAAACCAACCCCTCTGATTTCCAGCGCTTTCCTGCAGCACAGCCTGCTCCACCTCAGCGCCAGTGCCTGTGCCTGGGAAGCAGGCAGGGATGCCCTGCTCTGCTCCATGGCAAAGGCTGCTCCAGCTGTGTGTGCCCTCCTCCTGCCCTGGACACTGCTCCTGGGAATCCTGCCTGCCAGCACTCACCCAGAGATGTCTTTGGCATCTTTGGCACTGAGTAAAGCATTGCTGCAAATCAGTGTGGCAGCACAGAAACCCCTCTCGTTAGGAAGAAAAAAAATGTGAAGCAATCCTTGTTTTACAAAAGAGAAACCTGCAGAAGCTATTGACACGTTTCAGGGAGGGCTCTGGTGCCGTGGTTCTGGGGACAAGAGGGGCTGTGCACACAGCAAAGGCAACACACAGTGAAGATCGTGCCTTTGAATGTGTCACCCACTGATCCCAAGTGCCTTGTTCCCAATTTGTGCAGTTTGATCAACAAAACACCTCAGCATCTATTCAACTTTTACTTAGCTCAGAGAGAACAGTGTCGCTGCTGCTGGCTCCAGCCCTCTCCAGAGGAGCACAGGGGCACTGGCAGCAAGCCACTAGGCAGAGGGACAATTTTGAGTGCCTCCAAATGTGCAGAGCATGTCCTGGGGTGCCTGTGCTGCCTCACAGCCCTGGCCACGCTGTCCTCCCACACCTACTGCTGACAAAGGTGCTGCACACCCAGACAGGGACCTCCTAGTCCTCACTCATGTTTGACATTAAGCACATATTTTGCTGCCTTGCTGTTCAGAGTTGTATTGTGTCTGTATGTGTGTGTGGGCAGAGGGCTGAACAGCAGGGATTTCCTGTGGATAATTACCCTGCCTTCGTTTGGTTTGGATTTTTTTTAAATTATTTGCAAAAATTTGAAAAGCAAAAAAGAAAATCCAGACAGAGGCAGTTGCTCAGGAGAGGCTTTCAAGTCAGAGGTGAGTGTGGGTCCACTTTCTATGGGTCCCCTCCCCAGCACCACAGTCCAGCAGCCACTCAGGAGCAAAGCCTGCACTGCTGCTGGGGCTGTCTCCAACTCACTGAGTTCCAGTTTCTCACCAAAAATGGGCAGGCAGTCTTTGGAGCACTGAAAGATGTCCCTGCCCTTTGCACAGGAGTAGAGGACTTAGCTGAAGTTTGGGAATCAATTTTGCCATTGAAACCACAGAGGCTGAGTGTGGCTGCAAGACATCCCTCACTGTGTCAGCCCCCTCTGCCCACACAAAATTCAAGGTTATTGAACACAGTCCTGTGTGATGCTGCTGGGGTGACGGGGACTCAAAACTCACACTGAACTCATAGCTGAGGAAAGCAGATGTGATTTCTTGTACAGCCTTCTCCATCTTTTTAATAGAGCACTATAAATAAGGCTATTAATTAGAACAACAAGGAGAGCAACACCAGGTATTTTCCCTGGTGTTTCACAGCTTGCCGAGCTGGAACAAATCCTCCATGCCAGCAGCCTCCAGTGGGTTTGAACACGAGCTGAGAAACCAGGAACACCTGGTTCTTTCATCAGCTTTGATACAGACTCGTTGTGTGACATCCAAAAAGTCCCTTGAAGTTTGTTTCTGGGAGGTACCGAGCCATTACTGCTGCTCAGCACATCTGAAACCAGCCCAGCCTGGCCCTGTGTAAAACACAGCCTGAAGCTCCTTTGAGCTGCTATGAATACAAAGTTCATTATACATCCACCGTGGAATGTCACGTGCACTCCAAATGTAGTAAACACTGCAGATATTCCAGAGGCACGGCATCTTATCTGTAGTAAACACATTCTGAAGCTCCTCACTGAATTACTCTAAGCCTCTGATGTCCCTGCATAGATTTTGGTGGAGTTTTGGCCCTTGAAGGTATTTGTAGACTCCTGACATATTATTCTACTGAAAATCTGCCAGATCCATCCGTTCCAGGCCCTTCTGTTACCAACACAGCAGATGCACTCAAAGTTACGAAGCCCAGAGTAAGCAAAACTAAAGTGTTTAATCTATTATTAATCAGTCAGTTGCAGAAATGATAGGGCTCTGGGGGACCTCAGGAAGACATCAATATTTATGGCCTCGTTAGCAAATGCCACCTTTTTTTTTTTTTTTTAAAGAGACAACAGTATTATGAAGGTTGTTTATGTTTCCAGTCATTCCATAAAGAGGAAACATCATGTTTTGGGACAGGTTGGTTCAGAACAAGATATTCAATGTTTATCACAAACTATTGAGATTTCCACCATGCTTCTGTTCTTCTTGGTCTTGCAGTCAAGATTTCACCTTCTCTAGAAGCAATGGCCCAAGCTGAAATCTGAGTCCCAGTTACTCAAAACTACCACCCAGGGAATTTTTGAAACTTAAAAGATAAACTTTCCCTAATTCCATTTGCTGAGATAAATTATATAAATTCCATAAAAGAGAATCAATGAAATATGATTTCAGTTCCAAAAGAGCTCCACCCATTGCTGGCAATTTTTTCTGAATTAGGCTAAATTTAAACTGGACATTAGGAAAAATTTCTTCACTGAAGGGATTGTCAAGCACTGGCACAAGCCGTCCAGGGCAGTGTCTGAGTCACCATCCCTGGAGGTATTTAAAAGACGTGTAGATGTGGCACATAGGGATATGATTTAGTGGTGGACTTGGCAGTGTTAATTCAATGTGTTGGACTCAATGATCTTAAAGCTCTTTTCCAACCTAAACAATTCTATGATTCTGTAAACAACTCATCCTGCAGTTCTTGTGCTTCACAGCTTTGTGCAGTTCTTGCTTGAGTTTGTTCCTTGACATTTTCAGCACCAACCCCAGTGATGCTGATTTTAAAATGACCTTCATCCCTTGTATCCAACCATCTTAGCTCACTTAGTTTTTGCCTTCAGATACCATGAGCTGGTTTCTTTTACACACCACATTTTGCTTTTCTTTTTTGTTTTGTTGTTGCCTGTTTGTTTTTTGGTTGGTTTGGTTTTGGTTTGGTGTTTTTACATTTCTTTTCTTCTTCTCACAATTTTATTTTAATTGATATTTTTTAGTCTTTTTTGCAGTTTCTGGATTTTTCCTGGACTAGAAGAATAATTTATTTCAAGAACACTTCAATGCCACTATCATTGAAGCAACCTCTTGGTTGAACATTATTGTTGTTTTTTATGCAAGAGATGTTGAGGAAGAGAGCATTGGAGCAGGGAGCAATCCTTTAATTTGGATTGACTCTTTTGACTTTCTCCTGAAGTTTTGTGCTCACTGCACTGCGTTGTGGCCAATCCAGTGCACCACTTCTCCCTCAACATTGTTTTTTCTCCCATTGCTGCACTCCAGACCATTGCAGATAATCACAGGTTTCTCTGTAGAGGTGATTGAAAACTTGTAGAGATTTTTTTCATTCAACACAGCTCTTTGCATAAAAGATTTTTTTTCTCCCTTTAAGGAGGTTTCAATAGATGTTTACTTCTTGCCATTGCAAATCTGAAATAAAAGGTAAACGTGGAGGTTTTCTATGTATACTCACACTTTTTTTGCCAGTTTGCCACTTACCTCCCACCTACCAGTTGGAAAACAGAAAAAAAAACCCCAGCATGTGATGCCAATCTCCACCTATTTTCATATTTCTCTGTTTTCCCATCATCTCTCTGCAGAGAGAAAAGTAGTAAAGAAATAAAACTATTTTTATCAGTTCCTCTGACCAAAGGGAAACTTAAGGCTACGTGAAACAGCACATAAAGATTCTTGCTCCATTTTGATATTTCCAGAAGGAAAATAAACAAAAGAAATTGCTGGGTTTTGGGGGGTGTGACTTCTTCAGAAGAGACATTGGTAGCTCTATTTGCCAGATTTCCCTTTTAGCTCTCTTCTGAGTTTTATAGCTACAAAAAAGAGATCAGTTCAAACATACAGGTGAACTCCTGTCTGAATGGAGGAGGGCATCTCCCCACCCTCACCCCCTCCTTTCCCCTTTGCTGCCCTGGTTTCTGGGACAATCACTGAGGGTGCTCCTTGGAGCTCTGCTGGATGCTCTGTGCTCCTCCAGCCTCCTCCTGCCCTGCAGCCCCTCTCTGCCTGGGAGGCCCTTGCTTGGCCTCACACATCATAAAAGGCACCCGCACTTTGATAAATGCCACACTCTCAAAAATTCTCAGTTTACCAAGACCTCAAGATTATTTTTTTAAGGCACTGACTTCAGCATAAGCAGAGTTTGCTCTTTTATGGAGAGCTCCCATGCTTGATAATGTGAGACACACAGAAACTTTCAGATGTCTTCATTTCCTCTGCCCCTTTCCAAAGAGATTTTTTTCATCTTTGTGCAGATGGTAGAGACCTCTGTATCTGCTGCTTCTCTCACAGTGCTCAGCCAACATCTCCTTCATCTGTTCTACCAAGTGTAGGGAAGGAAAACATCCTGCACACTTGCTCCTGGGAGAATAATGGCTCATTGTTATAAATACATATTATATGATTGGCTTTTCACAAATATTAAAATGAATACTATATGTGTTATGTTGGAGAGTTATGCTGTATTAATGTAGTCTATTTTAGTAGTGTGATAAATATAGGTTTTAGGCTATAGCATAATATTAAAATAGAAACTATGTGATGTAAAATGCTTTTTGTAACTAGCTCAAGGAGTGAAGAAGACAATTAAGAAATTCTTCACATCATCCTATCTGGATAGAGATAACAGCAGCAGACACTAAAATCCCAAAAGGAGGAATTTATTGCCTCTGTTATCAGGGAATTTGAAACTCCATGGAGCCACAGGAAGACTGATTTACAGGATAGAATGATGAGGAGGAAAGCTGAAATTAGGCAGAAACAACCAAAGTTGAAAGGAATGTTTGAATCATGTATAGGATTTATGAATATGCAATAGCTTATTGTTTTTAAGGGAAGATCCTTTGTTAGCAAGGTGTGTTCTCTGGCTGTTCACCAGGAACCCTTGGCCAAGAACTTCTGCTTTATTTCTGTCTCCTGATTGTTTTTTTAATTATTTTTTTGTTGTTAAACTTCTAAATTTTTCTAAGAAGTGAACCTTGTTTTTCACACTCATGAAACCAGCTCTGCTTTTGCTCCAGTGCTCCCTTTGGAAAGCAAAACCCAGGCTGCTCTCCTCCCATGGTTACAAATCTCTCCGAGGTTCACAGCCTGCATTTATTCATGACTAGTTTATTCTCACTTGTTCTCATGCCAATGTTGTCCTTCAGCATCAATAGCTCTTCTCTAGTGTTTACCCCTCTGACGTTTTTATAAGCAGCAACACATCCCCTCTCAGCCGTTGCTTCCCTGCACTGAACCATGCCAGATCCTTTACCATCTCTCATGTGACAACACCTCCATTTTTCAGGACAGCTACGCAAATACCCGAGGTTCCATCCCCAAATATCTCATTTACACTGGTTTATCTCACTTCAAAAATGTGCTGGTTTTACTGCACCGAGGGCAGAGTCACATTCATGTGTCAGACTTAGGGAAAGACATGTGTTTCAGGCGGGGGGGGGGTGATGGTGTGTGTGACACAAAGAAGTTGCTGTGCGTGCGAGGCGTGCCGGGGATGCGTGTGGAGGGACGCTGTCAGCGGGACCGTGTGCGCCAGACTCCAAAAAGGGATTACTCAGTGTGGAGGGGGTGTTGGGAGGAGGATTTTGAGGTGCATGACACTGAGAAGGATTAGCCTCTGTGTAAAAAAGTGTGTGTGTGTGTGTGTGTGTGTGTAGAAGAGAGGGAAGATAAGCTGGTGGCCGCGCGTGGCACAAGGAGAGAGATTAGCCCGGGCGTCTGTGAGCAGGGTGATAAGGAAGGGTGAGAGAAAGGCACTGTAAAAACCTGGGATTTAGCTAATGGAGGGATTTGTGTGTGTTTGTGTGTGTGCACGGGCGGAGCGTGGAAAGGAGGATTTGGGAAGTGTGTGGCAGAAGGGGTTTGGGTGTGCTGGAGGGGCTCCGTGCAGGGCTGTGTGTGCTCCTGTGGGTGCAGCACCACGTGGCTGCTCACAGCCATGCCCCTGTGGGATGTGTCCCCAGCAGGTAAGGCTCTATAAAGGCCTGGTAACATGGCTCAGGCCTGATATTTAAGCTAACTAGAAGGGAACTATGGGAGAGTGGCTCAGATGGAATAGGGGTAGAGAGACATGAGACACATGAGAGATGTGCTCTGTGACTGCCATATGTGGTGTATGGTGATGTATGGTGGCTGGCTGACTTGGGCTTGTTGTGCCTTAAAACTGTGTAAACTGAAAACCAGCTAACAGCTTTAAAAAGATCATTTTTTGCTCTCCTTTGCACCTGCCTAGGGTCCCTGTGCTGCTCATTACAGCAGCAGTGTTGGACACGTGGAGGGCTCCTGCACCACAGGGATAGGGTAGTGGAAAAAATCCAGCCATGCCCCATGGGTGGGAAGGACTATGGGGCTCTGCTGAGCCTGATGAGGAGGTGCTCCAGGGCAGGTGACAAAGCAGGGATGGAGCTGAAGCATGGGGAGAGCCGCGGCTGTACCTGTCGGGGCAGGGAAAGGCAACACCCGGGGGCAGTGGGAAGCAGAGTGCTGACAGCTCAGACACACTGAGGGAAACATCCCCTGTGAGCAGGACAGGACAGAGGCCACGTGCTGTGCTGAGCAGAGGTTGTCTGGGTGCAGAGCAAGTGCAAATACACACAGAAATCAGTGTGAGTTTCTCAGGAGATGGAGCTCTGGGAGTGGCTAAATATCCCCCCTGCAGCAGAGCGTGAACTTTTCCTCTGACCCCATATTCTGCACCTCTCACCTCAGATTTATCCCTGCTGCTCTGTCTAACTGCCCTTGCAGCATCACTTTGAGGGGGAAAGAACATTGCCAGCTCTTGTAGAGTAATTTACGATCCAGAGCAGGGGAGGAGGGTTAATTGTGTCCCAGAATTTATCTTTTAATATTCTGACTTAACAGTAAAACTTTTTCCTCTTTTGTTTTTCCCTGGGAAATCAGGCTGTTTTGTCAAAAGCAGCAATTTCCTGCTTTTGATCAAGCCTCAGTTTTCATTTGAAGGGGAAAAGAAGGTGATGAGAAATTTCAGCTAGCTTTGTTGCCTTTCTTCACTGGATCTGCTTCACTGGCATTAGTTTTGTCTCAGAGATGTTAGAAGTAAAGCCTACCAAAGCTTTTATGGTAAAAGGAACTAAAATAACTGGGGTGTCTAGGGTAGCTTTTCTTCAAACAAATTCTTTGCTTATCCAATGGACCATTTGAATGTTTGCTTTCTGTTTCATGAAAGATCATCAAAAGCCTGGCCATTTGCTTTGTAGCTTTCAAGAATGTATTTATTTTTTAAGGGAGAAGACTAAAAACTGAATAGTTACAATTTGAGATTCCCCTAGGTGTTAGGTGCTGAACAAATATAAGATCTCACCTAGAAAATAAAGTAGGAGGCTTCCAACCAGAAAGGAAGAGTCTATAGAATCACTGAATAAAGCTTTGTTTAGAAGCATGATGCTAAAATATAGATTGTCCATAAAATTGGGTCTTTATATCTTTCTTAAAGATGCTCTGGTTAGCAACAAAAGGTATTTCAGTGGGATGCGGAATAAGACAAATTTTGTGGTGAATGTGGCCAACTTCTCCTTCCACATTTTCATTTAACAGAGATCCACACTCCACATTGCACCCACCTGGCAGAGCCAACGGGAATAATAACTCCCCTTTGCTCCACTGAGGGCTGGAGATAGGATAAACTTGAACTGAGCCCCACAGAGCTGCTGGTCCAGACCATCCCTGCCCCACAGGGAGAGATTTTCTTGGCCCAGAAACCAAAGCCTGGCAGTAACTCTTCTCCAAAGCCACCAGCTGGGCACGCAGTGCCGTGCTGAAAGTCAAGCCATTAGACAGGCCTTGTGCTTTTTAAAAGCTAATAAACCTTGAAATCACACACAGAGAGCCAAACAAAAGGCATTGGAGGGGGCATGGCTTTGTTCTGGGAAGGTCTCCAGTCTTGCAGGCCAGAGGTCGTGCTGCCCTTCCTCCCTTCAGCCAGTGTGACTCGGCGGGGGCTGAGGCTGAGCTGTGAGAGGAACTGCAGCGGGCTCAGTGCTAAAGCCAGGACACGAGCTCTGCTGCAAAGTGCCCACTCAACAGCTGGCCACAAAACCCCCGAGCCTGGGGTGAGCTGCCAAGTGTGTGTGTGCTCGGAGAGGAGCATCACACCACTGCAGAGCTGCCTTGTTCTGCTGTCAGCACCTTCCCTCCTCTGAAAGGCACCAACGGGGACAGGGAGTGCCCTGAGGAGCAGGCACCATCCCCTGGGAAAGGGCTCTGTTGCAGCCGTGAGGCCTGGTAGGCCTCTCTGGCTGTCAGTCACCTAAGGGCAGAAATGTGATGGTGACTAGGCCAAAATAACCCTTCTCCCGTGCTCGGACCCTCTCTTATCTCCCTGTAAGACAATAGGTCACTTTCTACCCCGACTCGTACTATTGGACCCCTTCTCAAAACCTCAGTACCCTATAAAAACCCCACTTTTCCCCCAGCTCAGCAGAAGAGCTGTCCCTGAAACCCTTCATGGGGGAAGCTAATAAAGAATTATCTCTGAAACTTCATACAGCGCTTCTCCTCTCTCTCCCTGTGTCTGCCAAGGCACCTTAGCAAGCTTATGAGCTGAGAATCACTGCAAAAGAGCTGATCACTGCTAAGAGCTGAATATCACTATAACTAAGCTTGCTAAGTGTTGCCTGTGCCTGGGAGCTTTGCCAGAGTTGCTTGGGCAGGGGGGTACATAGGTGCACCCCTATCCAAGAACAACCAAGGCAGCCAAGACCGACTGAAGCTACCGGGAGGAAAACAAAATTGCTTTTCTCCCCTGGTGAAATGTGAGCACCCTGCTGGGAAAGCTGCAGTGGGCCTGCTCTTCCTTGTCTGACAAGGAGGTATCCCACCCCAAAATGGCTCTCTGGCTTTGCACAGGTGGCTGCCTCAGTCTGTCCAGCTGTGAAATGAGGTTAAAAACCTTAATGGAGGGCAGACTGCCAGGTTTCAGGCAGTGAGGTTTGGAAAAACTCAGCTAAAACTTGTCAGCATTAAAGAGGGAAAAAATGTTGCTTTTTCCATTCAGAGAGAGGAAAAACAGTGACCTAGAGTTTGATGCCCATTTTCCTCCCCCATCAGAAAAAGGCACCTGGACCCTTGGATCTCTGAATGCACCTGCACTCAGACCCCTTCACACTCTCTTTCATCCTATTTTTTCTCTTTCAAAGCTCCAATTGATTTTCAAATGAAAATGGCTGTCTCCCATCAATGAACCACAAGCTTGCATCTCCTTTCCTCCTTTCCTCTCTCCCATCCAGCTTCCACAACTCCTCGGGTTTCTGTTTTTTCCCATCCATTTGCTTTGAAGGATTTTTCCAATAAGGATGTCAAGAAAAGTCTCTCAAGGGTCTTTTATCACAAATTCCTTTTGGTTTCATGCCTGAGGACGCTTCTGGGCAGGACCTGGTGACCTGTGCTCAAGCAGACGTGAAGCAAGCACACTTTGCAGGCCAGTCACAGCTGAGTGCACCCACAAATCAGGTCCTGCATCCCTGCAGCCTCCTGCAGGAAACATGATGTGTTTCCCAAATGACAAACCTAGACCAGAGTTAGAGCCAGTGTAATTCTGTTGGCCTCGATGTAGTTACCAGGGAAACTATAATGTAGACAACTTTTCTACACCGAAATAAAGGTTTTCTTAGCTGTCTTGCTTATGTTGCACAGACTAATAGTTCTAGCCAGGCAGAAAGCTGATGATTTCCTCAGCTCTCATTACATGAGAGGTTCAAGGAAGAAGTTTGCAGGAGGATGCAAGTGGATTATAGCCATGGATCTACTGTTGCACCATCAAGGTGCACATGGACAGAGAACCCTCTGTCAACCAAACCTGCACATGACACCCAGTTCTTCCTTTGCTCCTCAGACAATGCCAGAAAAACTTCTTTCCTCAGGACTGCACTGGTAAAAGTTGTCACAGGAGAAAAGTTTCAGTATACATTATCAAAAGCCTAATTTTCAGAGGTTGCATGCACCACATGGCTTCCTTACACACCCAAATCACCTAAAGATCATCCCAGCATCTCTTCTCTAAAAGGACACGGCAGCAAACTCAGTAATTTAAACATGTTTTGGAAATGCCACCAAGGCTCTCAGCTGACATTGCTCTGTTGTCAGGACTAGCAGTGCAGAGGAATGATCACAACAAACTCTTTGGAAATACGACTGCAGATGTTCACTGCCATGTTAAATACAGGCAGCCAGAAAGAATTTCTCTCACAGGGAAATGAATCTGTGCCCCAGCAGGAGGGTCAGGAAGTGAAGGCTACACTGCACACTCCTCTCTGCCACATTCAGCACTGAAAGTGGGTTGCAGTACAGAGAGAAGAAAATCACAGCCCTCACAGGTTAGGTAGGACAGTCCCAGAGGTGTCAAATCACAGGTTTTATATTGCACCTCAGGCTTTTTGCGAACACCAAGAGAAAAAAACCTGTCCCAGGGATGTTTCTTTTTGCCTGCTCTTCCACACAAAGATTTTATTTGTGTTCTTCCCACCAGTGGCAGCAGCCTCTGCCCTGCCAATCTTCTCTTGTAGCTGGAAGTTCCACCTGCCTTTCCCCCAGAGGCTTCTGGAATAAATGGTGCCTTAATTAGGTTAATTATACCTTCAGCCATCCATGTGTTCCCTTCAGCTCTGCAGTGAAAGTCCAGGATATGGTGTTGTTTTCCCAGTTTTCCTCGTGGGAAGCAAGTCCAACACCTGAAGTGTGAAGGTTTCCATGGCTCAGCTGTCTTGCACAGCATTTGTTAAATCCAAGGAATGTTTCCATTCCTTGAAAATCTGGTGCCTCTCTGTGCAAGACCTGTCTGCCCCTGGCTGGCAAGTGACCCTGCTTTCATGAACAAATGGATTTCATTAGAGGCATTTCTCTGTAATGTCAACAGAACTGTTGACAGAGCAACACCCGGTGAGTAGTGGAAGAGTCTCAGATGCTTGTGAAAAGTTGGTACAAATTAGCATTCCCCAGTCTGCTGCTGCTTTTTTTGTCTAAAAAATATTTTACAGGTAAAGTTTCTGCTGAGAAGCAGTGGGGTTTTCTCACTAGCTGCCTACATCATGTCATCAGCTTTGGTTTATGCTGAGTGACTGCTTGAGGCAGAACCTGCATCTTCCTGTGCAGTGTCACTGCTCTGGAATGATGAACAACCCCCAGGTTTGCAGCAACTCCCCTTCCTGTGCTCTGGTTGGCCTCCCTGCAATTTGCATTTATGCAAAGTGTTTTACATGATCTCTCTTGCTCTCTGCAGCTCACTAGAGAGTCTCTTTCTCCATCAGCTTAAAAATTCTCCCAGAATAGAAATAAGTAGGGAAGGTGTTTGCTTGTAAGTAGGCACGTCAGGAAGGGATCTGAGTGTTTGCCTAATGTTAAGGATGCTCTAACATTCTTCTCCCTAAGCCACACATCCCATTTTCCAGGTTATTTTCTCAGTTCCACAGCAGGATAACTGAGAGGCTCCTGGTGTCTTCACTGGCCTCTGTGTAGAGTTGGTGATTTTTTTATCTTTCATTAGCATAAATCCATAAATCTTTATTGTGACATATCAAGCTCTGCAAGTAAAACACGCAGTTGAAAAGCCTCTGACAAAGTTCTGCTTTGTATTTGATACCTCCTGTCATTAATATTACAGGGATTTGGTTGCCCAAAGGTCTTTTAGGCAAAAGATGTGTATGTAAGGTCAGTTTATACAACTGGTAGTGTGCTTTGCAGCTTCTCCCACATCTTGGTCCTTCCCTCAGTCCTGTGAGTTTGCTATGGGAGATGATTTTTGTGGGTCCAAGTGCAGGTTCAGGAGAAGTCTGTAGATGTAAAAGTCCCCTCTGCCATGCTGGTAAAATGACACAAATTTCACCTAAGATTTTTTAAGAAAAAATCTCAAATTCCACTTTATTTGTGCCGAAGGTCTTGCTGGGCAGCCAGGCTCGTATTTGCTATTTTGGGCCACATTCCCAAAGGGTTCCAGGTTTACCCACGAGTTTGTGGGAGCAATGAGAAGTGTTCTCCCAGTCCCTGCATCCCCACCACTCACATCACTCACAGGGATGGATGTCTTCACCTCCCACGAGAGGGAACTGGCCTCTGGAGCTGCTTGCACCCTGGTTTCTGTATCCCCCCTTGGCAGAAGCTCCATCTGGGCACCCTGACTGGATGCACTTCATGTAAACTGTTTGTTCCACCACCCACGGTGAGCAACTCGCACAGAAGTTTCACCAGAGACCATAAAATTGCAAACCATGGGTCCAGATCTCACCATCTGCCACACTGCTGCCTCCCTGCTCCCCAGACAACACAGTCTCCCACTGGGTTTAAAAGATCTCGAGCTCAAACTTGTTTGTTTGGGATTTTCCACGAAACCTGGTGCTCTGAGGCACTGCAGAGATCAAAATGTTGTTACTTATTGTCATTTATTGCCCTGGCAATGTAGACAGGATTAGAGCTGTTCTAATGACAGGGAAGAAATGGTAATATTCCCCCTGACATTAAGTGGCCCTGAACAAAGCCATGAGCACAATGGAACGGAACATTAATGTAGAAAGGGAAAATAAAAACCCTACAAGGCATGACTATAGCAAAGAGTCACCAAGGGAGGCACTTGAGCCCACAAAAACCAGCATGCTCAGATGTCAAAGGATCTTGTCATTCTGCACCAAGCTTAGCCCTTGCTGAGATATTAAATATGTTTCAAAACCATTTGTGCTTTCACAGAACTCAGGTGAACACAATGTGCAACCAGGTAGCACAAAAGGGTTGTGCTCTAGAGCTTAATCCTTGTGTGCTGAGAGTAGTCTGCTGGGTTTGTGCCTTTCTCTCCTCTTCCCAGAAAACCAATGGCTCCAGTGACTGCAGAAGAGGTGGCACTTTTGGAGTAGCAACAGCACATGTAGGTTTTGGAGCATCTGCTTTGCTAACTCGGCAGATACCTGTAATGTAGCCCTGAAAGTGGATCCAAAACTTGAATGTTTATAAATAATATGTCAGCTGGTGGGTTTGGGTACCACTTGCCACTTCAAGCCCCCAAGGACATGCTGTTCTGTCCTGTGTGTGAGGTTCTGTTTGAAGGATCTTTGTCCTTGGTAAGTATAAAGTTCTGCAGACAGTTTCAAGACAGGCCCTTTAAAAAATCTCCACCAGAACCTGAAGCTTGCACAGAAGACAGTCTGAGGCTTTAATGTCTGTGAACCAATATAATGTATTAGGGAAAGAAAAGAAGCTATTGAAGACAAAGTGTATTTCATCTGCAGCAAGACCTTCTCTATGTGACACGTTTGCTTTCTGCCACTGCTTATCTTCCCCCCTCCTACTGCTCACTCCCCTCTTTTCACTGTTTTAATAATTCAGCACTTACAGCCCAGAATTAAATGCTGTGATGAACTGAGAGGTGTGCTGTGTACTGTATTAATGTGCTGGGAGTTTGGTGCTCTGTTCTTTCCCTCTGTTGTTGTTCATGCTTCCCAGCAAAATCTACACCATGATCCTGTACTTAGTTTTCCTTGTACAGCACTGTCTTCAGAAGGACCAATATAATACAAAAGGCCATCTAATCAAAAAGCAGAAGGAAAATTGGTTCAACCCTCATTCCTCATCTCCTTTTACAATGTCGCTGTCATTTTTTCATTTGTAGTAATCTTGCTTTAATATTTATGTCTGCTTCAGACACAGAGAGTTCAATGAGGACAAATTACGAGCTCTCAGTTTCATTGTGGAAGGTGAGATGAGAGCAGGGATCTCTGGTTTTCCTGGGTCTGTGGGTGCATAGGAACATCCACCTGCAGCTGGGGGCCCTGTGAGGGATCCCTCCCTCCCTCTGGGGTAGCTGCAGGGGAGCTCGAGGTGAGGGGTGTGGGTTAGGAGAGTTCAGCTGGTTTTGCAGAGATCCTGCTGCTCCAAGGGAACCCAGCACAGCAGCATCTTCTGCTGGGTGCTTTGTGGTCACAGAGAAAAGCCAGACTGCCCAGCAGACCTGATGATGGTGTCAGACAGCTCTGGCACATCTTTAAAGACCCTTCCAAGCCAAACCATTCTATGATTCTAAGATTTTCAAAGAAAAAATGTGCTGCAAAAGGCTCTCAGAAGGCTGTATCCCAAATGAGTTTGCTAGCTGTCCCCCAGAAAGGAGCCAGACTGGCATGGAGCAAAACACTCTCATTTAAACAATGAGACAAGGTGGAAAGGTCAGATATTTTATTAGAGCTGGAAAATGCAGGGTTTTTTCCCAGGCACCAGAGCCCTCCTGCACATCTTTTCTGGTTTTAAGTTATGAAAGCAGGGAGTGCAGTGGAAAAACTGTGGCTCTGCTATGGGACACTGGAGAGATGAAGGCAGTAGACAGCAAGAGCCTGACACAGCTTGAGAGCATGGCATCAGTGCTTGCAGCTCAGAAATGGGTCTTATTTTGGGTCTGTATGAGCATGGTGCAAAAGCCAGCCTCTGATCGAAGGGACTGGAACAGATGGGCTCAGAGAAAGGCAGTTGCCTCACAAGCAAAGACCAAATTATGATTAAATAACAAACCTGACACAGAGATGGCAATGGACCCATTTCTCCTTACACTTAATCTGATTTGTTAACCACAGGACCCTCATTAACCAAACTATCCCTATTAGAATAATAACCTAATTCTACTCACAGAAGAAATGAGACACTCTTAAGGATGCTTCTGATCTCAGTGTGTTCTGCATAGGGGATTTGCATCTAATTCCTATTAAAAGTGCTCAGAAATAGTTTGTGTTGACTGTAAACCCTTCAATATATTTAATTCTTGGTTATATATGACTCAACAAAGTATTAGCAATACCAAAGTGAAAATACTTTTAAAAACAAATAAAGCAAGCAAGTAGAATCTTGACAAACATCATCATTTTCCTTCTTTCCTTATTTCAACAAGTTCAGTGACCTCATTAAGACCTTTGATATTTGGTTTATTCTTCTGTTTTGTAGTCATGCTGGATAAGAACTGCTTTCAAAGACTCTAGTAGAAAAATAAAAAGAGGTTTCAAGATGTGAAGTACACAGATGGAAGAGTGAGGACCTTCAACTGGTCCCTTAGAGAGATTAAATTCAACTCCTCATGACTGTCTCTTCCACCACCATGATTTTAATTCAAAAGTTCACTTAAATCACTGAGAGTCTACGTTGTTAATTTTTGCTGACCAAACTACAATGCCCTTGCTGTTTCCTAAAACTCAGTGGCATATGAGAAAGAAGTAACCCAAATTCAATTTGATCTCAAAGCAAACTTATCATTTGCCAGCCAGGCAAACTAAGACTTATTAGGCAGGCAAATAACTGAAAAAATTGAAGCTATCAGCATGTGCATTTATGAGCAGGTCTTCAGTCACAGATTATTGTTTAAATATGAGGGAAGGAAAGCTGATCTTTATGTAAAAATCAACACTACTTTCCAGCTTCCAGGATCATTAGAGCAGCAGTGCAGGGAGATGATGGAAGGGAGCACAGACTCTTCTGTGCCTTTTATACATCTGAAAGAAAAACGTGGATTTCTGGTGATAGCACAGCAGCCTGATTTGCAGTTGATCAAATATATGGGACATATCTGCTGTCAGCTAAACACCCGAGTGGAACAATGGGGGAGTGTGGGATCTGTTTGGCTTTCCCTGCTCCAGGAATCTGTGGGAACGCTGTGGCTGGGATGCGCTCTGGCACCTCCGCCGCAGCGGAGAGCTGTGAGGACAAACACTCAGCAGGAAAACTGGGCTGAGCCTGATCACAGCAGACACCAGGGCTCTCTCCTTGGAGCTTCACCAGCTCTGCCAACCTGATGTCAGGTTCTCCATCGCAGTGTGAGGGTGGCCTCCAGGCAGGGCGTGCTGAGAGTTAATTACGCATGCATCCCCTCCCTCCTCTTTCCCACATGTGCACAAACACACTCCAAGTGAGCAAAGGGAAACGTGTGGGAGCTGCTTCTTGACACCACTGCTGGCAGTGAGTATGTTCTGCTGCAAGTGAGGGTGTTGGTTCTGTGTCCCCACAGAAGGAGGTCTGGGCACATGAAGATGATGCTGGTGCTGCAGGCACTGCAGGGCTCATCTTTAATAGCTTGCAGAGGATAACTGGCATAACTAAGATCAGTATTTTATTACCCTCAAAGTCTGGCCACACTTACCTTGCAATTTTTGAAAGGCACTTTTTCATTTTGGTCTGTGCTGCGTTGAGTGGTTTCAAAGATTTTTTCTTATTTTGGAATCTATATTTTCTCTATTTTTTTGTTTGGGCTATAAGGAATAATTTGGCCACATGTGCAGCCCAGCACCATAGGGACAGATTTCCTGGAGAAAATGCAGTGTCTTCCCTCCTAGATGCCATGATACTCTCCAGGGTCAGGAAGGCCTCTGAGATGTAGCAGGGACCATCTGGGGTGTCTGTCCCCTCTTGCAAGTGAGAATATGAGTCATTTGTGAGGAACATCTGGGGATATTTTGTTTCATCAGGTTTTTTACCGCTCTTGTGGCTTTGGGTATTAGCACTGCCTCTGCTACTTCTGTTCTCTAACGGAGGCACATGCAGCAGCTGAATCTCCTAAGAGTCAACAAAGCCATATTATTGGCTCCCTCCAGGGGTAGCTGGGTGAAACTTAATAGTCCATGAGATACAACAAGTCAGTAGAAATGATCTAATGTCCCTTTCTAGTCTTAAACTCAGTGAAATGGTGAAAATTCTGCCTCTAAAGGAGATGGCAGATGAGCAGTTGCCAGGATCTCCTACCAGGCTTCCTCCCCAGCTGTGTCCCTGGAGAGCAGTTCCCTTTTTGCAGTCATGTTTGCAGATTCTCAGCAGAATGCACAGTTTTCACTGCTGGAGACCAAATCCTCATTTCCATCCTTCTGTGCAGCCCATTTGCCCTTCCCCCTGCCTCAAATCCTAAGACTGTTTCAGTCCTTCTTCGTGGTGATGGTTTCTGAGAGAAACTTTTTGGGTTATCATCTTTAACCAAAACCTAAAAGAAATCCTTTTATCTGACATCTGCCTTTCACCCACGACAACATGGGTCAGGTCAAACACCCACTTGCAAAATACCTCTGGGTCTCCTAATGCAGAAATCAATTTTGTTCATCTACTCACTCTGGTTAAGAGCTGCAGCCAAAAAAAAATTCTACCATGAATTTTTACAGACTCAAAACATCTCTTTTGCTTTCCTTTTTCACAGAGAAAATGTGCAATTTAAAGTTGTGAGTATCGATGTATTTACTGATGTATTTTTCTTTTTCTTGAAAGCATCTGCAAAGGTGGCCAGAGCTGCCTCTCTTCAGCTCCCAAATAGGTGTCCTCTCCCGTGTGTGCTTTCAGCAAAATCAGTGTTTCTCTCTGATGTACATTCTTTACCTTGAATATTTCCATATGAAAAGGGAACTTTTGAGAAACACTGCGGGACTAGAAATCCAAGAGTCTGTGGATTCCAAGTGAGTGAATCACAGATGCCTTTTTCCTCATCTGAATTCAAGGACACATCAGTTCCCTGATGGTTACCATTCCACAGAGGGAAAAGGGCAGCCTCCCCTGCTTGTTCTACCACATCAGTCACTTTTTACCTAACTTACAAACTATTTTGATTTTTGCTGTAAGTTAGAAAAGTTTTTAGAGCAGTCAGATGAGCTCTCACCTCACCTGGCTGCAACCGGCTCTCTGCAGAGAGCAGGAGGTTGTCACTGGATTGTCACTTCAGCATAACCAGGTGACAATCTTGTTAATGCCTCTGCTTTTACCTGATTTTCCTTGTTGAACAGCACTAGAGATCTCGGGGAGAAATCCTGGGCCTGGAGAAGGAGGGATATGGGGTGTCCATGGGGTGAATGCCTCAGCCACAAATCCCAAAGTGATCAATAAAAAATACTGATCAGGGAGAACACAACAGTGGTTGCCACAGTTATCAATCATTATGGACTAATTTTTCCCAGGGCCACTTTAGAGGAAAACTCTTCTGCAATGAATTACAAACTCAGTGTAAGATATGAGCACAGGTACAGCCCAGAATTGACATTCTGTGTCCTTTCCCACCCTGCAGCCCAGAGGCCACAAACAGCACATGCAAACAGCCACAGATGTCTGCATTTCCATCCAAGCAAACTCCTGCTCACATCCTGGGACAGGCAAACATTTATACTGCTGGATTTCACCCACATTCCTGCCTGCAGGCATGGGCTTGAGGTGGAACTGTCCGAATTGAGCTGCTGGAGCTGTCTCCAGGCTGAGTGCAGCTCTCTGCAGGAAGAGCTGGGCTGGGGGCAGCCAGCTGCTCACAGACAGCCAGCACAAGGCTTGGAAAGGCAGATGTTGTCACCAGTCAATTGACCAGAAGAGCTCAACTTCTTGGACCTTCCATTCCAGCACAATCTTCATCCCTTTTTTGTTTCTTAACCTTTTTAGAAATCCATCAGTGAGAAGCTAGTGCAAAAACAAGGAGAGCTTAAAAAATTCTGCTTCCTCTACTTAAGGGTTACAATTCTTAGTAGTAGATCATTAGGAAGTTGCAGACCAATCAAATGAGAACAGAACAATTAACAAATTTGCTTCATAAAACTATTAAAGGAAATGTAAAGAAGTTTTAGCAATCTCTTAGTGTATTAAATAACAAGCAAGTAATTTCTTTTTAGTTGTGCTGTGTAAATTCATTTGGAGCCTCTGTTATTTAAAATAGCCCTGAGATTTACATAATTTTGCAGCCACTGCTTTTACAATATGCCAAGTTCAGTCCCAGAAAGGTGGCTAGAGCTCTCACTGTAAAAATCTTCATTTTTCCAGATTAACTGACACAGGAATTTGTTTTTCTTTGGGAGATGACTCTTGGCAAGCCTTTTTTTTTTTTTTCCTGAATTATCTGCCTCGTCCATGGCCCCTCTAATCCCACAAGTACAAAGCAAGTGAGGGTTCTTTCCAAACTTACTAATGATATAGAGTGTTCACTCTCCCAGTTGTCTTTGGTACAATCTGTTTCAAATGCTGGTACTGATGATGTCTCAGAACAGTGTAGGAGGGATGCCTGAGCGTGACTGAGCCACAGAGTTAAAAAAAAAAGAAATGAAAAATTAGAGATTCCTTTTGAATAGAAAAGCAAATCCAAGGAAGCCATGCCTTGTGTAAAACAAAACAAACCAAGCCAGCTAAGTTTATTGTCTGGATTATTAATTGCACTGGATTGTTCAGCTGTCCCGAAAACGTCTCTTTAATCATTCAGTGAGGCTGAAGCCCGGGTCTCTGGAGATCACGTCCTGATCCCTCACATATGGTGCCTCGCACCGCTCATCAGACCCCTGCTCCAGCCACACGGAAACGATGCTCAGACTGCTCCCATCTGTAGCTGCTGCTTTTCCTCCCCAATGTGTCAGTCTCATGATGAGGGCAGCGACTCCAGCTGACACAGACACAATTGCTGATTGCAAAGAGAGGCACTGCTGTGAAAATAAAGAGAAGAGGGGGTTGGTTGTTTCCGTCTCGGTTCAGGCTTCTGAGGCATCCCTGCCCTGCAGAACGGCAAATCCCCTTGTGGGAGGAAAATGCTGAGATCACAGGTGCTAATCAGTGAAAAAGGATGAGTGACCCTGCGAACAAACTGCGGGACTGGGATGCCCAAAAACTGGGCTCAGCTCCAAGACAGAGGAAAAAATTTCTTCAGTCTCACGAGATTCCGTTCTCAGCTCTCAGCACCACCACGAAGCCTGGCTGCTTCGTTTCGGGGCTGAGATGGGAGCAGGGGCTTGCTTTGCACGTGGGAAGTAGGATTTCTTTCTGCTCCCTCTGAATGTTTGGTGCTGGCAGCAGCAAAGTGAGGAACAAGACAATCTTTTCCAGGATGGCTGCAAGCCAGCCAGGATTGACTTTTGGTCCCTGCTGAGGGACAGAGCTCACATGGAGCCCAGCTAAGGATGCAAGAAGCTCATGTTTGGGAGCCTGTCTCCAGGCACACGTGCAGAAGGTTTGGTGCTGGCAGTTAGCAGCAGAAATCAGGTCAGGGGATTCCCAAGCAGCACAGAGGGACCCCAGAATGTCACAGCCAACTCCTCAGCGTGTGCTCGGGCTGGGAGAGCGGGTAGTGACGTGTGAAGTGTCGAGTCAGTACAAATGTCACAGCCAAAGGTCTGCAGAGTCAGAGTGACAAGAGGAGGAGACACTAGTGCCAAGAGCTCTGACACAGGAAAAGTGCTGTCACTGCCACCACCTCCGGCTTGGAGATTTATTGATGGTAACTTGGGATGTGCCATAAACAGTTGTGATATTAAATGAGTCTGACTGTCTCAGGGGCTAAGTTTTACAACCCAAAGTGTGAACTCTCTCTGTCTCACTGAGATCCTGAGGCATTTTCCCAGCAGCTCCCACAATCTCATTAAGTGCTCTCCAGAGAAGGGCTCCAACCCCTCCCTGCACAGCACCAGGGGCTGAGGACAGACAGATACCTGCAGGGAACCCAGCAAGTCCTCTTGGTTGAGACCTCCCAGGACACTTCTGATACCTCACTGGGCTCACAGCCCTGTCTCCATGGCTTTGTGAGGAAACCAGAAATTGCCAGAGTTGTGTTCTCAAGTACCAACACCCTCCCCATGTCACAGGCTCCTACTCAGTGCCAGCAGCTCGTGCCCCAGGACAGATCCCCCTGGAGCTGTGCTGTGGCTGCGTTGAACCTTGGTGAACCTTTGCTGAGATGCCCTCTCAGAGTGGTTTCCTCAGCTCCCAAGGTCAAACCCATGGTTTCCCTCTGGAGTTGTTGGTCACAAAGGGCTGTGCTGCTGTGCAAAGGCTTTTCTCTGCTCCATGAATGCATCCAGGGCTACAGTAGCCTCTTTCTGCTGAGGAATTCCCATGTTCAGATAACTGATTTTACCCCCAAAGCAGCAAAAACTTCAGCAGAGCCCTGGGGATACTGATTTCATTCTTTTGAGTAATTTCTTCCTATCCAAAGTAAAGCAGGGCTGTGGGGGCCATGGCCACAAACCCTGTTCTTCACTAGGTTGCCTTCACCAACCCACCCACCTAGGGGAAAATCACCTAGCCCAGAGAGATCCTGCAGCTTATCTCAGGGAAAAGCTTTATTTTGGTGACATTGCTGAGAAACCTCCTTGATTTTCTGCCCTCACAAACCTCTCCCTCTCCTCCTGCAGTCTGCTCCCAGTTCTCCAAGGGCGTCTACGCCATCTTCGGCTTTTACGAGCGCAGGACGGTCAACATGCTCACGTCCTTCTGCGGGGCCCTCCACGTCTGCTTCATAACCCCCAGCTTCCCCGTGGAAACCTCCAACCAGTTTGTGCTCCAGCTGCGCCCCGAGCTCCAGGATGCCCTCATCAGTGTCATCGAGCACTACAGCTGGCAGAAGTTCGTGTACATTTACGACGCTGACCGCGGTAAGTCGTAGTACCGCTGCACAAGGTGTGGCACCTCCTCATTCTGCTGAGTCTTTCTCCAGTTTTTGGGTTAATGTGTGTTGGAGAAGATGAAAATTTAACAGGAAAGTCTTACAGATATGAATGCTTAGCAGAAGGTTCACTAGAAATGAAAGCGAGTTTTATTTGGAAGAATAAAGAGTGTTGAAGTTAGGGATTGCTGTGTTGTTACTGAAAAAAGGTTAAGATGAGTTGGAAGGACATTTTATGACTAGAACAAAGGAGGGTGTCCCTAACCCTAGGAGCACACAGCCTAAGCAGATCAAAGATGAGAAGGAAACTATGGCTGAGAGAAATCAAGTTATTCGGGTGGTGACAGACAGGAAGATGGGGATTACAGTTCTTATCTGAATCTCACAGCAGGGCCTGATCAACGAGACTGATCTGCCAATTACAAAGGAAAATAGTCCTGGAATCATCTGTGCTAGGACAGAAAAAGCAGGAGTCATTAATTCTAGCCCAGCTGAGCTTGGGTCAGATCTAGACTATTAGCTGCTCTCTGTAGCTCTGCTGCACTCTCATGACTCTGTCTCCAGCCTGGCTTGAGGCAGCTACACAGACTGTCAGGAGGATGGAAAATGCCATTGCACAGCTAAAACCTGGCTCTCCCCCTTCTCTTCCCACCCTAGGGTTGTCAGTCCTGCAGAAAGTGCTGGACACTGCAGCTGAGAAGAACTGGCAGGTGACAGCTGTCAACATCCTGACAACAACAGAGGAGGGCTACAGAATGCTCTTCCAGGAGCTGGAGAAGAAGAAGGAAAGGCTGGTGGTGGTGGACTGCGAATCTGAGAGGCTGAACATCATCCTGAACAAGGTTGTGCTGGTGTGGGCCTTCTGGGAGGGGTCTTGCATGCAGGCTGGGAAAGGTTGTTTCTCCCTGCAGAAGTTCTCCCCATTCTTGCCTGATCTTTGTCTCCTTGTGGCTCTCATTGGAATTGGGGTGTGTGCCTTGCAGCTGACAGGCTTGCAGGTATTTCTGAGTTGTGTTATTGAGGAAGCAGTAAAGCTGCAGGAACAGTGCAGGCTCTTATGAATTCATGCTGAGTGAGCTCCACTGCTCCATGTTCCCTGTTTGACTCCTTTTGAGCCCTTTACACCCCCTTGCCCCTCAATGAGTTTGCTTTGTGCTAAATCCTCCAAGCAGTGTGCACAAGATGTGGCACCTCCTGACTCTGCTGAGTCTTTCTCCAGTTTTCAAGTTAAGGTGGAGGTGTGGGTTGGCACTGCCAGATTCCTGGTGCTCCAGCCTCCATGTGCTGCACCAAATTCTCACACCTGGGCCAGCAGGACAGAAGGGTGATGGTACATCTGTCCTGAATATGGATTTCTGTGGACAGGAGGCAAATACAAGCCCAGGAGTGGGTTGAGTCCACACTTCAACTCCAGCCACAAGACCTTTCCCTCTCACACCTATAGCCACGTCCTTCCCCACCACTGGAAGAGTTTGGAAATGGTCTTGCAGGCCATGCCCTGCAATTCCCACTGCTTTATTCCTCATAATCAGCTCATTCTTACCTCGTGCTTCACACCTCTCCTTATCTAAGGTACCTGCCATCTCCAGTCTCACACTTCAGCTGCTCCCCTTCTGGGACAGGGACTGACATTTCACCAGATGCACAGCTCAGTGACGAGCTCAATCCACCCCTGCTGGATGTCCCTGGGTGCTCCTCTGTTGGGTGTAATAACAAAGCAGAGAGAGCAGGTTGCAACCTCAAAGCAAAGGTCACATTCATGAAAGAGAAAACAGGTTATTCCAGAGGGTAAAATCTTCTCTCTGACTATGAAGCAGCTGCAGTTGAGCAAAATTTTGGACAAGACCCAGGCAGTGAATTTGGCTTTTCTTTAGAGTATATCAAATTTCTAGGATTAATGGTGTCGGGTTTTTAAGCCTGGTTTGTCTAACAGAATGTTAAGTTGCATAGTCAAGTATTATCTCGTCATCTTGATATAAGCGGGAAAATAAGTCCTTCTTTCAAATTTCCTCACATAACTGGAGCAAGAGTTAAACCTAGATATAGGAAAAGCTATTTGTAAGAACACTAAAAATCCAGATACTGTGATTATTTGTTTTGCAATGCTATAAAAAATATCAGCTCCCAGGGAGAAGAGGTACAAAGCTGTGTTTTACTACAAAAATTACAGAGCAATTCCAGCAGACATCTGTGCCTGGGAGGTAACACTCCACTGAGGGATAAGGCTGTGAACAACTTTTTCAGACCTGTGTAGTCCATTTTCATCCTTCTTTACATTCTTGTTGCAAGTCCTCCAGGATTTCTGAGAGCAGAGGTAGCTGTCCCAATGTGAGAAAGTGATGCCAGGTTTTTCATAGTGTACAGATGACTGGAGGGATTCAAAGATAGTGTTCAGCTCATTATCATGTGAAATTCAGCTGGGACTGTAACTTGGGCTCTAACTTGGGCTGCTTGCTGGTCTCTCAGCTCACCACACCAGCAGGCTCTGTGGGACTGTCACTGTGCTGTTTGCCCTGTCCCTCTGACTGTCTGAGGTATTCCAAGAGCTGCCTCAGCCTCTTGGGGACATTTTCAATGCATTTATCTTCTTCCCTGACAAGCCTGCCTCTGTCTCTCAGTGGCAGTGGATTTGTGATTTGTGCTCCATGGTGAGCAGGAGAGCTGGGGATGGCTGCCCAGCACCTGTTCCTCTCACCCCCACACTGCTGCTTTTCATTCTTCCTCTGAACACAAAACACAACACCTCCAGCTGTGGAGGAGCCAGTGCTCTGCGTGTTAAAAATGATCTGCTTTCTCTCTGGGAGGTTTCTCTGTGTCGTGTCTCAAGGGTTTGATTGATCTTTGCTGAGGTAGCTGTCATTTGTGAGCCAGGCCTTGGCTCAGGACAGGTTGCCGTGGGGTTGTGCTGTGTAGCTTTAATGGGATAAGTACTCGGTGGGTTGTGTTCCATCAAAGCCCTCTATTGTTTCTTCCTTGTCTCTCATTAAAATGAGTTACTGGAATTTCTCCTCTGCCAGTGTTTCACTCTGAGAGGATTTCTCTCTAATAGATGTCAAACTTGCCCATTAAGAAGTGGGTAATGAAACCTAGGTGGCCCAAGTGAGCAATCAGCATGCAGCCCGGCACAGCCTCTCACCACAGTCAGGAGGAGTGATAAATGCTGTTACAACCTCAGCTTGCTACTGCTGTCCGGACACATTAGGACTGAGCAAGCATTTTAAAATAAATTAAGATCACAAATAACTGTGTAAAACACAGGAAACGAGCTTCATAATTCAGGTGGATAGGCTGTAAGATTAACAGCTCAGGGAGAGCTGGATGGCAGCCCTCTCCGGTTCATCGCCTCTGACACCTCATAAAATAACAAAGGAGAGTTGGGGCTGAAGGAGCCAATGCCAGCTACTGTTGACACTGGAGAAAAGGGGAATTGGATCATAATTCTTAGACATCCCAGTGCACCAGAGATTCCTCCTATAAGGTTCTGGGACTTACTGCAAAGGTCAGTCTCAGCTGATGGATGGAAAGGGCCAAGTTTGGTCTGGTTTTGTTTCTTGGAAGATACTCAGAAACCACCCATAATGAGGTGTATATCTTCATAGCTTTAGGTAGACAGAGGGGGTTTTTGAGAGCTCCAGACACCTCAGCAGAAGCCACACTGAGGGATCCTGTGCAGGGAAGCTGGTGGGGCTGGCATTAGCTGTGTGAGGAACAGCTTCTAAATGAAGCCTTCATTGGAGTTAATTGCCATCCCCACGTTAATGCTGAGAACCAGATGAGTTTTATTATGCATACAAGAGCACTTCATCAGAAAAGGGCTAAGGCAGATGAACCAGTTGCACAGAGCAAGTGTCAGCTCATTTATAATCCATTTGGAAATCCCTAAATGACTGCTCATGATAATCTGGGAGTGCTGTCCCGTGGGGAGGATCAGTCTCTGCCCTTGTCTGACACTTCTCAAGTACCTGCTGCCAGCCTGGTATCAGAGACAAGTCCTGGACAGGCTGATTTCTGGTTGGATCTGACACAGCAGTGGTTTTATGATCATTCTGGCTGTGAGGATCTTTCTGTCCCCACTGCAGTTTGTGCAGATTTTGCCTGTGCATTGGCAATGCAGGCAGCAATTCAGAATCAATTCATATGACAATGGAAATTAGAGGTGGAATTGCCAGCCAAGAAACCTAATGGAAACAGCACTGATCTCTCAGAAACTGGCAAATCTTGTGTTTGTACAGGTTTTTTGGCATGTTGGTTTGGGCCTTTTTTTTACATTTTCTTCTTTCTGCATGTAGAGTGGCTCAAATGCAGATGGAATCTGACTCTAGTAAACTACTAAGAACTCAGCAGTGCTGCTGGAAATCAATAGAGGGGAATTTCAATGAAAAAATGGAGTCAGCAAGAATAATAGACTTTTTAGGTGTATTCTTTCTGTACTCTTTTTAAGTCAAGGGAGAAAAAAGATGGGAGCCATCAGATCAGTGCCTCTGTTCCCCCCGGTCACAGGCAAATCTTCAACAGGTGGAAAAGGGAAAAAGAAAGGGAATCTTTTCCAGCTGTCACAGAAAAACTCAGTTGGTACAGATTGGTAAGCAATTGTGTTGATAAAAGAAAATAAAAACCTGACTCTGCAGTGTCAGGGACAAAGGAGTAAGAGGCAAAGCACATATATTGGGACACTATGCATATGAATCTATAAATTATCTCAATGAACATGCAGGGGAATCCTCTATGGCTTGCCCAAACAGCTTCATTCAGGCAGGTGTTTGCAGCAGGGGCTGTAGCTTGGAGGATGTGCAAGATTGCTCTCTAGTCTTGCTTAATGTTTTATTTGCATTCATAGGACACATGGACTACAACTCTCCATTTGTTCCTTTGGTGTCTGAAATACAAATCTTGTTAAGGCTTTTTTTTCTCCCCCCAGCCTGTAGGAAACAGGTTGGTTTGGTTGTTTTCTCTCCCTGCCTGTACAATGTTCTTGGGGATCTTGTCCTGTCTAATTTCAGACTTGCTGCTCAGATGTCATGTGTGTGACAGCTCTGACCATCCTCTAGTAAGATTGTGAACTTTCCTTTTGCTGTGTCTTCCTGCTCACAGCTGAATAGTCTCAGCAAGGAGAAATAAGAGTGGGAAAGGGCACTTAACTGAGATTCTTCTTCCTTGGTTGATCTCTGCTAATTATCCTTGGTTTTTATCTTGCAGATCATCAAGCTTGAAAAAAATGGGAATGGGTACCACTACATTCTGGCAAATATGGTGAGTTACCCTAATGGGTGGGGGGTTTTTTCTATCTCACAGTTTTGTAAAGCACTATAATTACTGAGCTGTACACCCTTTTTCTCATCCACTTTTTAGGTAAAAAAATTACCAAAGACTTTTGCTGTGTTCTCCTTGTGGAGTTTTCTCTCTTGAGCCAGCAGGATTATCTGCAGGGTATCTCCAAGTGTGCTGGGGTTTTGTGGTGGTTTGACCTTGGCTGGATGACAGATGCAGGCCAAAGTCACTTAATCACTCCCTCCTTGGTGCTAAATGAAATCTGACTGTCATGGCTCTAGGGAAAGAATTGAATGAAAGGGAAAGAATTGAAAGAAAGGATTCTCCCTTTAATTCAGGGAGGTGCTGCCTGAGGACAGAGCAGCACTGGGCAGTGGCAGGATCATCTTTATGGAGCCAGTCTAACAGGAGGATGGAAAATTTCTTTGCCCAGGGAGATTAGGGGAGAGGTAAGAGAGAGGAATGGAGGTTTTCCACAGCAGAGCTCCTACCCTCTCCTCCCCAAATGTGTCCATCCATCCAGGAGGAGGCTGGGCTGCTGTTGGCAGTGTGGGGATGAGGCTGCTCCCCTGGGATTCCTGTGGGATGAGCTATGTGCAGCCTCTGAAGGGTTCCTTCAGCTCAGAGCTGCATCTGGGAGGCAGCACATCAGCCCTGGGGTAATTAAACTTTAAACTACCAATTAGTCAGGCAGTTGCTGCCCTTCTCCTTTCCTCAGTCCCAAGAGAACTGTGTAATTTACCAGGCAAAAATGGCCACATCATTACCCTGCAGTGCCCTGTGCTGACCCTGCCCCTGTGCTGGCTGCCTACCGTATAATTACAGAGATAAAAATGTTACCTTGTGCAGGGGGAGACACACAAAACCATAGAGCAGCCAACAACTTCAGTTGCTAATTAAAAAAAAAAAAAGTTATTATTTGACGTAACCCAGGTCCTGGATGTTTATGAAAGTGCCTCCATTAAAGCAGGAAAGTTAGCTGGAGTCACTTCAGTCTGTGCAATTTTAAATACACCCACATGGAAGGCTGAATGAGAACATCACCTCTTCCCTCTGCACAGTTTCATAAGGATAAATGCATGAAAGGCACGAGGTGAACTGAACTAACACTCAGGTGTAGGAGATTTGAAGGACATTTCCCTCTTAGGATACCACACTCGCCCACCTTCACCCAGAGAAAGTACACTTGTCCCATCTTTAATGTGTTTGCTCAGCCTTTGCACAAATGCTGAGAGGACAGAGTTGGCTGGAAGAGGTTGCATACTCAGCCATCGTGGGTTATAAATAATTAACTTGGAGCAAAAGGCTTTTCGTTTCTCCAGCCCCTCTGCAGGGACATTCTGCTCCCACTGCAGCTCAGTGGAGGGGGCTTTGGGTCTGATAGGACCACCAGAATTCACTGGTGTGCTTCCCAAGCAGCTTGGATTCCAGGGAGAACGAGCAGAGTGAAAAGAACTCAAGCTTTACCTTTGGACTTTCCTGCTCCTTAAAACCCAGCATCACACAAGGGCCAAAATCAGAGAGGGGAATACTCAAAAAAAAAAAAGAAAAAAGAGTAGGGGATAGTCAGACAACATGGAAAACTATTTTTAAAATTATCCTGACACCCCTTCAAGGTTAAGAAGGTCCTTTCCAGGGCAGAACAACATGGGCAGGTTCAGACAACAGAAGCCAAATCAGTTCCTGCAATGTGCTGCACCCACATGAGAGCTACTGGATATTGGGTTTAGCAAGGAGAATGGCAAAAAGGCCCTGAAGATCTCATGTTTCTGAGACTACAGGACAGCAAGGAAGGACAACAAGCCTCCCTCAGTGAGGCTGGACAGGGATTTATAACAGATTGGCAGAAGCTGGCATCTGGCAGGATTAAACCCTGGTGCGAATGCACTGATACGAAAGATCACACTAGGTTTTACCCTCTTCTGAGGACATCTCAGCGCTGGATTAGAGCCTTCAGAGGGTGTAGCGTGCTGTAATTTATTCCCACTGACTCACACTCATAGTGGCAGACCTTAAACACCCCTCATTTTCCCCTGCAGACGTGTCCTAGGATGACAGGGCGTGCGTTGCCCACACACGCGCGTACCCTCGTGCGCCCGCGTGCCTGGAGAACAGCCCTGCTTTGTGCAAGTGGCTCATTCTGGAGCACTGACTCGACAGAGAATAAATTAAGAGCTAAAACCTGGAAGTGTTGGGTTTACAAATGAGTTATTTTTTGTGCCTGGGGCTGGCTGAGGCAATCCTGAGTTTAGGACTCTCACCCTGTGAACATCAGGTCAAGGGAATCCTTGGCTGGTTCATACCCGCCGATTTTCCTGCACTAGCTAGAGCAAGGGGAGGAATTTTAAACACCTGATTTTTGCCTAACTTACGTGGGCATGGAAAAATGGGGACACAGGGAAATGACATATTGGAAGCAAATATTGAGAAACATTTCTGGGTAACTGTGGAAGATCAGACAGCTCTAGAAGCTGAATCTGAGAGCACCGCCGACCTTCTGGCCCTGGTACGGTGGAAGCCATGAGAGAAATGAACTCAAGGCAAGAACAGAAGTGAAGATATCATGTCTGGTAACTCTGACCCGCTGATGCTGATCACCTTGATGAAAGAGATAACAAAGGGCATTACTAGTGTAAGAAGAATAATCAGAAGATTGTGTTTCTAAAGGGGACAGAGACAAAGAGGTTGGTGTGGAAGATTTTGTACAAATGCAGTGACCCATAAATACTAGTAACATACTCTAATAAACTGGCTTGGCTTTGCTGGCATGAGCAAAGTCCATGTCTTCAATCCCTGCAGATAACCCCAGTTAAATTCCTTTTTTTAGCTATGTGCTTGTTTAGAGCTATACACAGCCAAAAAGTCCAAGCAGCAGCACACCCCTGCCCATTGCAGCAGCTTCAAACTGGTGCTCCATCAGGAATGCAAAACAAGTTTGCAAGGCAAGGCACAGGCTGAATAAGGTCTAAAAAAAAAAAAGTCATCCATAGGCACATTTTGGCATGGAGGGATTCCCTGTCTGGCCACAGCCAATCCATGAGCAGAGTCACTGCCTTGCATTAATCTCGCTGTGTGTTTGCCCAGCAGTTGCCCTGGGTGAGCTGTAGTAAAGTGCTGAGCAGGATTCGACAACAGCATGTGAAAGCTGGTGTTTCCTAGCAGGAACAGCTTTCTTTTTCAGTGAAATTGCTGTTGCCAAGGTGAGACAATAATATTTCTGTGTTCACAAACAAAATGAAACCATTCTGCACCTTAGGCTATGGGCAAACATCGTTCTCTGAACCTGCTATGCCTGCTAAAGACACAACCTGTGTTGTCTCTCCAGCCCTGCCTGTCCCATGAAGGTCTCACTGCAACATCCATGCCAGGGAAAGGGTTTTTGTGAGCATCCCTGCCTCTCCTGGAGCCAAATTTGGCACTGTTTGTGGCTTTTGCAAACTGATGAGATCCCAGTCTTTAAGCAGTACCCATCAGAGTTTCCCCAGTTAGCTTTTACCAGAGCTAACCTGGGTATTTGTCAGGTGCACTGGCACTGGGGGTTTGCAGTCATCTCTCTCTCTCTCTCTCTCTCTCATCCCTTCTAGAACTCAGAGAGATTTGGCAGCTTTAAGAAGTGTTTGTTTTTGTGAGTCTTGTTTTTCTAAGCTTTGTTCTCAGCCTTTGAGACCATCGGTTCTAGCAACCACAAAGAGAAAAAAAATACAGTCAATACTATCAGAGGAACAAGCTTAGAAACTTCTGGGATTCCTTTCTTTTGATGTTCAGCCTTTTTGCCCATAACCTTGGCTTTGTGTATCTGTTTGTCCTACGCCATGGATGTGAGCTGACTGCTGTCAGGAGTGGGAGAGCATCACCTCTCTTGGGCAGGGAAAAATCCTTGTCATTAAATAAGAGACATTTTTGTGACCTGTCTTTAAAGGAAAAGTATGAAACACAGCTGCCACATACAGTGTTTCAGCCTCTTTTTTCTTTCCTGGTACATTAGTCCAAGTTGTTCTTTTAGGAAATGCTCCTTTTTTTGAAGATGAATAGATAAGTGTACAAGATTGCTGATGGCAGGGGAAGCAGGGAAAAGTAAAGATAAAACCAGTGTTGATTAGAGAAGGTGAGGACTTTTTCCTGTGCCATTCTACATCAGCCTGTGTTAGCACTGAGTTAGGCCATGGACAGTTTCCCTTTGCTGGCAATTGTGGTGCTGGTAGAAGTTACCAGTGATGCCTTGAGGACCCTAGAAATAAAACAACACACTTTCAAGAAAATATTAGTATGGGAGGTAATATAAATATATGGGAGGTCTTTATTGGAGGCCTCCAGGGGCAGATATGGAAAAACATCCACAAAATGCCCACCACCCTACAGAGTGAATACAGAGTTATAAGTTTAGCAAATTTGCATAATTGACAAAAATCACCCTTTAGGAGGTGATGCGTTTTCCCCCAGTTCAACTGTCTCTAAATCCTCTCCCCTCAGATGGAAACTAAACTTTGTTTATGAAAATGGGACTTGAAGAGCTGTTTTTCTGCCTTGCTTCCCGGAAAGAACCAAGATAGGATTGGGGCCTTGGAATGTGTTTTGTCTTTCTGCCTAGGGAAATGTATGGAAAAGTACTGGGAAAACTATCCATGGATACAATAGGCCAAATAGGCCATGGATACAATAGGCCAGCGCTACAAATACATCTGTAAAGAATATAGAGAATGTATAGAACAAAAAAAGCAAAAGTCATTGGGCATCATCACTTCCCCCAGCACAGCAGCTTTGTCAGCAGAGCAGCTCCTGCAGGAGTCACACAAGGTGTGCTGGGCTTATCCACTTCACCCGTGGGTTGGGTGGGCTGCTGTGATTTTTTTGCACCCAAAAAACAGAAGGAAGAACTTCTGCACCACCAGGGCTGAGACTCAGCAATGTGAAACCAACAGTGGGTGCAGAGAGTGAAAAGGAACCCTCCCAAATTTCCATCCACAGGCAGAGAGCAGCTCCCCTGGGGCAGTGCAGGACACCCACACCTGCAGCAGGGGCTGTGGCTGTGTGGGGAGGGTCTGTGGTGCCCAAGCAAGGTCTGTACCTGCCCCAGCACAGTGGAGTTTCCAGAAGGATGTTTACAGCATCTCCTCCTCATCCTGGCAAGAGCTCAAGATGCCTGGTCTTGCAAAAATTACATTCTTCTATTGGAAAAAGATGTCCAAAGTTACTTTTAGGATTCTAAAGTTATGCCTGTTAGACCTTTCTTCTTCCTGAGAGGTTGGTGCAAGTAGGCTCATGAGACAAATTCATTTTCTGTGCAGAGAAAGAAAATATATCAGTGAAAAATTTGCATTTCATTTCCAAACAGATTTTCTGTCCTGGCTCAAAAATTGTCAAGCAGAAAAACCCTATATGACATTATCTCATCTGAATTACTGATAGTAAAGACACAGCAGTGCCCTGAATTAAATTCTGCTTAAATGCAAGTGTCTCATGTATAAGAAAATGATCTGGTTTGATGCAAAAATTGCCCACACAGGAGAATATGAACAGCAACCTTGGGAGGATTTTTGCAGTAGTTAATGAGGGCTCAAAAACATGAGCGACTTACTGTGGCTTAAATAAATCAGAGCATCAGGTGAGTAAATGACAGCTTATATTACACCTATTGGAAGGGAAAATGTGTTTGCTTAAATTTCAGCAAAATGGTGTTAAACTAACAGGTTTCCTCAGCCATTTGCAGTCTCCTAATCTATTACTTCAGCTCAACTGGCAAGTGGTGATGTGTAAATCCATAGTATCTGCCTCATGGTGACTTCAATTGCACTCTTCTCTAGCCAGAACATGCTTAGCTTCAGCTTCCTCGACCAGATTTATGCTTCTGTTTGCTAGACAAAATATTCCATTACTGATGTTTTGGTCCTTGTAAACTGTGATCAGGTCATCCCTTAATCATATCTTTGATTGAATTCGTGGCATCTGCCACTGCACAGCACATTTCCCAAACCTTTAAATCAGTTTATGCCCTGAAAGCTTTCTAATGCACAAACGTGCACCTAGAACATCCCTTCCCCTGCCTGGACTGACAGGATGTGTATGGTCATTAATATCCAGAAGGTGCTGCAGCTGCAGGATTGGGCAAATAACATCACAAAGAAAATCTGCAGGGCTGCACCAAGGAAAAAGCTGCTGTTCATCTCCAACCCTTTTTGCCTAAAATCTGGATTTTCCCCTGACTTGGTTTGTTGTGTACCTATAGACAGGACAAAATACTCTCATCAAGCTGCAGGGTTGGGAAGCTGCCTGATAGTACCCCCTTCTCCTTTCTTTTCCCTTTCTTCACTTACTTCTAAATCACAGTGAGGACTCACATTTTTGCTGCCACAATGGGATTTGACACATTAATAACTCTGCAGAGGAGAAGAAACCCTCTCCACTGGAAGGCACACTGGAATGAAACTGGAGCAGATGGGCTCTGTTTTGACACACCCTCCTTATTAAAAATACAAAGTGATGGGAGTGAGGAATGCAGCTTCACTGGAGAAGTTAAGCTGGAAGATAATTTGGTGTATTAGAGATGCTCTGTCTGGAAACATTTGATTTCTTGCTCCCTGCAGTAAGTCACTGCGTACCTTGGAATGACAGGAGCCACTTTGTATTCACTCAGCTGATCTACAGCCATTCAGAAGCAAAAGTTTTGCTTTGCAAAGTTTCTTATAATCATAAAATCTGCTGTGAGGAAGTGGTCTGGCATTGCAAGTCATACATTTAAACAGAGCTGGGCCAGCTTCCCGATGCTGCCACAGGTTTCTGTGGCATCCACCCAAGCACAGGGTGAATTGTTGAAATGCTTTCGGCTTGAGAAGGAATATCTCAGTGTGCAACCTATTAAAGAAAAGAGAAAGCAGACTCTAGTCTCTTCATCCCAGACAGAAATGGACTTAAAAAATCTAATACTCCTCCCTGGGATGAGTGGGCTCTGTTAGCTTCAGCCAACAAGGCTTCTCCAGGCAATTCAAAAGAAAAGACTGTTTTTCCCTCTCTTCATTCAAGGCAGAGCTTGCTGGCCTCAGGGAGAGACCTGGAGAGCTCAGAAGATGCAGCAGGAGGACAGAAAACAGAATTGTTTCTCAGGAACGTGTCTGTCTTCAAGGAGACTCTCTAATGTCCTTTATCCCAGGAAAAGCGGAGGCTTGGAGCACAGGCAGGGAGGTTTTCAGCTGGGCTGCAGGGTGGTTTTTGAGCTGCTGAGCTGCAGCCTGCCCAGAGCTCAGCCCCTGCTTCTGCAGCTTCAAAGGCACCACAGGAGGCACCTGCAGGGAAAGGGCCAGCAATTAATGTGAGCTCAGTGAAACACAAAGAGAATCTGGAGGTGTGGGTGCATTCCCATGGGCTGGGGTGGTGTCCCACAAGAATCTGTGCTAGGGACATCAATGTGCAGAGAGGAGACAGAGGTTTGGGGCAGTGAGGCAGTGAAATACGAGGGTAAAAGGAGAGATGCAGGGAAGTCAGTGATACTCCAGATTTGAGGAGGGTCGTGCACAAAGGGATGAGGTTTTCCCTACACTGACAGCTGCCTCCACTGCCCACTCAGTGTTCTGGCTCCTCATGGTGTCCAGGGTATAAATTAGGAGCTGGTTCATTTCTGGAGGGACTTTCTTTTCAAGGCAGATCCTTTGTGGACCACTTAATCAAGATGGATTCATGAGGCCCATTTCAAGTCATCAGTCTTCCTGCATTATGCATTTCCTTTGATGACTGAGCCCACAAGCAGTGGAGAGGAATATAAATGTGTGACTTGCTGACGCCTCTCCCAGCAACCAAGGCAGAGAATGGGACAGTAAAACAACCTTTGGCTGAAAACTGCTTTCAGCTTAAGAGCAGCATAAAGAACAGATGCATCAAGGAAAGCACAGTGAGGATAACCCCCTTCCCAGTACTGTTTTCTATTTGAAACCACAAAGGTCTGTGATAGCTGCCCATGTTATTTCCTCACAGCAGCACCCGGCACATAACTGCTCTGTGAGGTTCATTAATGCAGAGATGAGCCCGTGGTATGGGCTAAAGAGCAAGTTCCCTCCTTTGAACCCAGCCTGGCTGCTGCTGGAGCAATGTGCTGCAGATGCTGTGAGTCAGAGCAGGCTGGAGGAGGGAGCTGCCTCAGCCCATCAGCTCGAAGGGACTGGGTTTGTGTGGTTTGTTGTCAGCCTGCTCATTCCGTGGCATTTGGAGAGAGCCAGGCGTTTTCCAGGCATCTGCAAGGCAGGAGGCCACGTCCTCTGGTTTGCTGAGGTGGTTTTGTGAAGTGAATTTAAATCAAAGGGACAGCTGATCCTGCCACAGGGTGGCTGATGGGATGGTTTGATGGCTCCCAGGGGTAGCTGTGCCTGCAGGAGCGTTGTCTCCCCTGAGCACCTCCATCCTGGGCACTGGCCCTGCTGCTCTGTGCTGCCCCTGGCTCCCTCTGTGCCTGCTTTTCTGGGGGTCTGGAGTGTGAGTTCCTGTACTCCTCCTCTTCCTCCCTGGGGGATTTCAGTGCTGTGTAGGGAGGTGAGGTCTGATACCTGCATGTCCAACAGACACATCCCAAATGCCTCAGATGCCAAGAGCTTGAAGCAAGTCACACAGAACCAGATTCCAGGGGCTCAGCTCATTTCCCTGTGCTCCAGACACGGCTGCTAAGTGGGTTTTTCCCAGTATTCCCTGGCAAATTTTAGGAACAGTTTCAAAACCATTTGATGACTCCATGGGACCACATGGAGTGCATCCTTCCAGCACTGTTCACTTCTTGCTGTGCTTGGTTGGATGACAGAGGGAAGCATTTCTGGGCTGGTTCTTTCCCAAACTGGTTGATGCTAAACCTATTACTGCAAAAGCACAGCTGCTGCCTCTCAGACATGGGTTACAGTCTTAGCTGAGTTTTAAAAATTTATTTTCTGTTTCCCGTATACGGCCAATTGAAAACTAAATAGAAGACCTCTCCTTTTTTTTTGCAACATGTGTCTATAGCTAGTACAAAGTGACAGATGATTGATGATTTCTTTAGTTGCAAATATTGTAATTCTCCTGTTCTCCTGTTTCCTACAAGCACTGACTGATATTCCAGAAGGACAGATAAGCATATTAAATTCCTGCTGCCACTTTGTCAATAGAAGCATTTTCAAAACCCAGTCTGCATAACTTTTGATGGCTTTTTGTTTATATGCTTGCTAGCAAGAATTCACCTGCTTTGGGAATTATTTTTTAAAATATTTGACCTCTGGATTTCCCTGCTCATTGGCTCTCATGCTCCCCAGACCAGCTCTGAGCAGATTTCAGTGTGGTAATTAAAATTCCTTTGTAATTAGGAGCATTCCTATAATGTCCTTGTGCCGGGGCATGGGAAGGAGGGAAAACAGATGAAAACAATTATTTCAGCCATTGATAGCAGCCAAAAAGCAAAGTTGTCTTCAAGGTTAATGATGTCCTCTATGGTCCCAACTGCCTTAAATGACTGGAAAATCTTCAGAGGTCTCCACACTTTTTAAAGAACCTGAATGATGTCAAAAATCAGTGGTGAAAAATTAGCACAATCTTCAGGAAGAAATAATTCTTGTCATCTATTCAGATTATTTTAAAATTTTATGCAAGATGAATCCAAATGAACATTGTTGAATATTTGCTTCAGTTTTTCAGAACTGTTTTGTTTGAGAAAAACTGTGAAATGCAATGGATTCAACCACTGCTGTCTCATCACTGCTGTCATAACTTTTTTTTTTTTACTTCTATTTAAAACTGCATTCTGAAAGGGCTTAGCACACCAGTCATCCCATTCATACTCTGCAGTGAACTTGGACTTTTCTTCATGCCTTGGTAGGTCTCCCAAGGAGGAGCTGGTTGCACAAACTTCAAGTTGCTCTGCAATAGTTTCTTTTGACAGATCTTTTTCCCCTGAGTGCCTCCCAGGAGCAAAATGTCAGTGTAATTTGGTCCTAGCCATGAATAACCAGTTGGCAACCTGTGAGGTCCCTCTCACTGAACCTTAGGAGCTCCACGTGTCAAAACCCACTTGGCCTGAAATGCATTAGGATGTCAGGGACAATTATCCTGCTGCATTTCCTATTCATTAATCACAGCTCTGGCTTTCTGGAACCCCTACGCCAGCAATTACAAACAAGATTGATGTGGGTTTAACCAGCATTCTGAGGAGTATGTACACACAAAATACCACTTTTTTTCTTTTAACCTAAATCACTGTACTTTGAAGGAAAACAAGCCATCTATTTAGAGCATCTGTACATCAGTATCCAATCCTCAGCCTTGCAAGTGGATGCCAAATTGCCTACAAAATGCTGGAGGAAAAAGTGTGAAAGCCTTTAAAGTCATTTTTGAGTCACTTACGACTCCCTCAGTCTGACACTTATGTGAGAGGGCAATTTAGTCTTTTCCTGGCAGGGTCTCTTCCCAAAACAGTTTCCATTTAATGGCTTGATCCTGACTTTGGAAGTTGATCCGATAATTAGCTCCCTCAGCCTTTGAACGGAGAGCATCATTTTGGGAACCCGATTGGTGTTCTCCTGGAAATGATGTAACTTGGCTTTTTTAGCTCACACCAGCACGGTGTGTCTGAGAACAGGCAAGGGAGAGAAACCCAGGGGCTGAGGAGGAGCCTGCAGAGAACACTCAGCAGCAGGGCAGGGGGAAGGCAGAGTTCAATCCAGCTCTTGTGCTGCTCAAACGATGGCATTGTGACAGTCCTCTCCTTCATGTCCCCTCAAGCATTCAGGTTGCTGATGGTGCCAGTGCCAATAATTGAGCACATCTCTGGTGCTTGTGTTCCTAAAGAAAAAAGCACCAGGGCTGAGCCTGTCCCACACAGAGCAGGAGGACACAGCCCCTGTCCCAGCACCTCTGCAAGGACACACAGCAAAGAGCTCTGCAGAGCAGCAGGGCTGCAGAGTTGGGGTCAAAGCTGGAACACCAAGAAATTACCCCTTCCTCTCTACTGCAGTGTGTCTTTAATGAATTCTTCACCTCTGACTCAAGGGGGTGACTAACAGTGCAGTGCCACCCTGATCAATGCACACATGTATTCACACACATGTTCATCACATGCAGAGAGCCAGAGGTAGACAGGAACAAGAAGGAAATGAAAGAAATGTATTCCATTAGTAATCTAAAGTCTAGAAAAGCACCCTCTTTTCTCCCAAATGAGAAAATTCTATAAACTGGATTTTCTAATAAGTAAGACTCCTTTTAGAAGCTGACCAACCAGTTCCTTCCTCATCTGCTGAAAGTTCATTGTTCAGAATTTGCTTTTCCCTATGAATTGTGATTTGAAAAGAAGTAGCCTCAGTGGTGACTGAGTCCATTAAAGTTAGGGCTGGGTGAACAATTCTGTATAAAATTTGGAGCTGTTTGACAAATACTTTTAAAATACATTTCACAAATTTTGTTCATTTCTTCCAGCATTATTCAGGAGACATTTTTCCATTACTCTGCTAGCTATCTTGCAAGTGAGCTGTTGTTAATACGATTATTTGTCTCCCTGGGTGGTAACTGCAGGGTATGGCCAGCTCAGAACCTGTGAGAAAAGCAAATCAAGTTCACACCATGGCTGGGGAACTGGTGCCTCTCTTGAGTTGGACATTTCCTCCCAGAGGGAAGATATTTCTCCTGAGCTGTCTGCCATATTCATACATAGGCAGGATTCCTCTTTCCCATCCAGCTATGTCTTCCTCTGATGAGCTTCTCCTGTTTCTCTCCTGCACCAGGGATTCATGGACATTGACCTGACCAAATTCAGGGAGAGTGGAGCCAATGTCACTGGCTTCCAGCTGGTGAATTACACAGATACTGTTCCTGCCAGGATCATGCAACAGTGGAAGAATAATGATGCCAGAGAGCATCCACGTGTGGACTGGAAGAGGCCAAAGGCAAGTGGTATAAAAAAAACATTTCATTTGGTTCCATCTGGCTCAGTTCAAGTTACACTCACCTCTTTGTGATCACATGTGGCTCTTTATTCTCACTTGAGAAACTCTTAATATAATTATGAACATTTGCTGTTCCATTTGCCTTAACATTGTCTGAATTTTACTACTCTGCAGTTAATGCCTCCTAAGAAATACACAATGTATTCACTCGATCTCCCAGTTTTCACCCCCTCAAAGCTAAGAATTAAATATCTCATAATGTTCAGAATATAAAAAACAAAAAGCCTCATTAAGTCCTTAACCTTTGACTTGTTTACAAGACATCCAGTGATAATAAAGTCTTTCCAGATGTTCTTTTTGAACATTTCAAATCAGTGTGTACAATAGAGGGGAAAAGTATTTTAATTCCTGACACAGAAGGCCCTGAAGCTGTTAAGGGATGAGTAGAGGGAGAGGTTGTTTTTTTCTGTTTAATATTTGAAAATGAATATATTTGTGACAAGTTGAGAACAACAAAATCAGGCGATCATAGAAAAAAGAGTTAACACTAATGGTTCTTGCCAAGAGTTTTACACTGCTTTCTGTACAGTTTCTGCTTGAATAAACTCATGTTTTGCAGAATTTTTGCTGATTGAGATGGAATTTTCTGGTCTCCTTCTGTGACCAGAAAAAGTCCCTTGTTTCTTGATTTCATGTAGCTCACATTTACACAGTATAATGTGTTCCTTGAAAGTTCAGGTCAATGCTTCTAATTAAACACAAATGCTTGGGTAGAAGGTGAATGACTTTTAGGGCTGAGTCTTCTTCAGGGAGTGAAATCAGGAGCTTCTCCTTCACTTCCCAGCTGTGAAAGTCAAAACCAACTGTTAGGAGTCAGCAAGGCAGTGCAGATTACAGGGAGCAAGATACTATTGAACTTCATAGACAGGAGGTGAGGACAGAGTGTTGCCTTTTTTTTAACCTGGAAATGAGACTCAAGATACTTTTAGTAAGGAGGTAACATAAGAGCCTTATGTATAAAAATAAGAGAGATTTTTATTTGAAGGCTTTCAGGGGTAATTATGGAAAGATATCCACAAAAGCCCATCCCCACAGGGATGAGTACATTTTTATAGGTTTTAGGAAATTAGCATAACTGATAAAAAGCATCAGTTAGGAAGACAAGTGGTGATGTAATTTCTTCTCAGGTCAAGTTTCTTTTTTGGAGTCCTTCTCTTGGCACCAGCTGTGCTCTGTCTAGGAAATGTATCTCAAAGAGTTGTTCTCAACGTGGGTTCCCAGGAAGCACCAAGACAGCACCGGGGCATTGTATTTCTCAGGGCTTGGAGCTCTGGAATTTGTTTTGGTGTTTTGCCTAGGGAAAAGCTATGGAAAATTATTAGGAGAATTAGCCACTAATATATTAGGCTACAGAACTATAAATATATGTGCAAAGAATATAGGAAACATATAAAAGAAAAAATAAAAGTCAAAAGCCAAATGGCATCAGGGCAAGTCACCTGAAATGTTACTCTGATGAAACTCCTGGGGGTCTGAGCCTGGATGATCAAACCCCTTTGAGTTTCCTTGGGACTCTGCCATGGTGGTGACTTGGTAGAGTGAGGCAGCCTTGATCCAGTTGTCTGAAAAGGAATTTTAATAATACTATTTAACAAAAAAAAAAAGTGTTCACTGTATCAGAGTGAACTGGAACAAGGCAGTAAGAAGGGGCCAAAAAGTCCCAGGCCAGCCTCAGACAGGAGTATTTATACATCCTGGTGTGGGAGGGGAGTTAAGGTGGGGTCTGAGGGAAGGGTCCAATAGGTGAGAACGATTAAGAATATTAAAATTCCTGCACCAAAACTCAACCTCTGGCAACACAAAGAACAAGGAACCTTCTGGAAAAGATTTGAATGCTTGAACTGGGAGGGCATGTGAGCAGGCCTCTTGCTTACCGTACTTAGAGTTTCCCAGGGCATCAAGCAGGAGTCTCTCCTTCCCTGGGGAAGCCGCTCCCTGCGCCCTGAGTCGCGTTTCTCTGTGCAGTACACATCAGCACTGACGTACGACGGCGTGCGGGTGATGGCCGAGGCCTTCCAGAACCTTCGGCGGCAGCGCATCGACATCTCCCGCCGCGGCAACGCCGGCGACTGCCTGGCCAACCCCGCCGTGCCCTGGGGACAGGGCATCGACATCCAGAGAGCCCTGCAGCAGGTGGGTGTGTGCTGGAGCACGGCCCGAGGCTGGGGGAGGACGGGCGGGCAGCAGCAGAAGCACTGATGGAAATTGTTGGGATGAGCAGGAGCGAACGGATCCTTCCAGAGTAGAGAGGTCTGGGAAGCTCAGGGGTGCATCCAGCTGTTGCCATGAATTTTCCTGGTTTGCTGAGCGTTCATATTAAAGGAGAAATGTGCAGTTTCTCACGCTGGTGAATTGTAAACACAGGACCATGTTTTGTAAATATTGGCAATGTTATGAATTCCTTCTCCAAGAGAAGGGGAGGTTGAATGACAGCCTCCTGGACCAATGTGGCAGGAGAGGTGGCGATACCCTTCTCCAATCCATGGTCACCTTGCCACAGATATATAATGGCAAATAAACTAAGGGGCAGTCTTCTGCCCTGCATGCTCTGTTGCACCCAGATCTGTGTCCCCAGTCTGTTTTCTGGCTAGGCCTCCACGGTGATATCCAGCAAACTGCCTTTCCTGGTCCCATCTGATGTGTCCTTGCCTCTGTTGTTGTTTGTTATAAATGTCCATCCAGTATCTAATTAGAGAGATAATTTTTGGTTTATTAAAAAGAACTGAATTACAGAATTTTGGCAAAAACCCCCCAGCGGAGTTATGTTGACAATTGACCCGGGGAATCGTCAAGGGTGAACTGGAGCACAGTATCTGGCACACTGCCCTCCCCTCAAAGTTCACAAATTTGCCTCATTTGGGGCTCGGGTTTTATACACTTTATTTCACCCCTGGCACAAGATTTCCCCACAGTCTCTTTGTTTCCAGGGTTGGTTATTTGAATTCAGTCATCTCCCACCAGCTGAAAAGAGTTTCCCCCTGTGTTGCAAGGTGTCAATTCCTGGCTTCCCGTGGGTGAATGGAGACTGAAGTTTATGAATGGAAGGGAGTTCTCCTCCGGGGATCGGGAGATGATGATGATGATGATGATGATGATGATGATGATGATGATGATGATGATGATGATGATGGTGATGGCTCTGCCACCCATGGGAGGAGAACTGATTTCTTCAGGTCTCCTTTCAGATGCCAATTTCCTCATCTCTAGCATCTTATTGTTTTCCCTTGAATATTAGTTACCAGGTGTTGCCGCCTAGAATTCTAATTCCACAGCTAGCTGGAATTTAAGTTACAATTTATTTTATACTTTTCCAAACCATGATCTTATTATGTTATTATCTTCAAGAAACACAGATTAACTCACTACATTTATTACATTGTTCCAAAGCCAAAATATTATCCCATAAAGTCAAGGGTTCCTATCTTTATGTTCCCCTATCTTTATGTTCGGACCTGCTCAGACCCTATTTTTTTGCAGATTATTTGACTCTCTGTGAACTCAGCTTCAGTTCCAGCCTGCTAATGAATGCATGTGAATTTTGCCTTATGTGTTGGCTGCCACCAAAATGTTCTCAAAGTGCAGATTATAGCTTGTTTCATACTGTGAGGACTCATAAAAGTCTTAAGAGCAGCCATTTAGATAGTTTATTCCTCAAATCTGATAGTCTTTCTTTTTTCCTCCTGCACAAAATTTAGATTTTTGAATAAACAAAAATACAATGTGAAACTTACAGCAAGAGAGAAAGATAATTCACTCTTATCAAAGACTTACCAAGGTAGAATATTTTAAAATTTCATTAAATTTCAAGACTGACATTTACTTCTAGCACTTTTCTTTCTTTTCCTGACAGAAATAGATGGATTCCTTGCAAATACTGCAAGTTCAGTGTTATCCAAATATAGCTTATCCCATCTTCTTTCCGTAACTGTGAAGGCAAGAAAAATAACATTTATTTGGTTAATTTGTATAATACGTAAAGTTCCTCAAGTATTTTGTTTTGATTTGGTTTTGGCTTACTGGTAAACAACAATTCCTTTAAAACCAAGTCTTGCATCTGATTTGATTTTATGGCTTGGATTCAATTTGTTCCCAAGCCTGGCACTGACTTTCTGCATGACCTTGGGCAAATCACTGTCACAGCTTCTCCAAGCCCTTATAATAAAATCAGCCTCCCTGATGCATTAGGGAGATAGGTTACCTAATAAACATGAAATACTTGGAAGTCTTCTGATGAGCAATAGCTGCTCCAGCATTTTTCTTTATTGAATTTATGAGAATAAGATATCAAAATTAGACAGCTAGAAAATACAATTTTATGTGTGTGTTAGAAAAGCTCCTCTGAAGTTTTCTTTATATCTTCATTAAATAATTTCAAAAGTCTTAATTTTTCAGCTGGAGTGACTTTGGGGGAAGAACACAAAGACCCATTTGCAAAAGTTGCTTCTTTATAGATGAAAAATAATAATTTTAAAAAGGCTTGACCAGTTCAGTTGTGTTGATCAAAATAAAAGACTGAAACAGGCAGGGCAAGAAGCCTCCTAGCAAAAAATTTAACTATGAATTTGATAATCTTCCAGTATTTAGTAATGTAGCAAGAAAGAGGCAGATGGAAATAGAATAACTTATGATAAGATTGAAGGTTTGAGTTATCCTTTCTATAAAGACTCACAATTAAGGCAATTCTTACAGCTCTTCACAGTGTGCTTTCTCTTCATCTCCCATTTGACAATGTCTAAAATTTTATAAACTTTTAAAAGTGAACGGTTTCTTTACTTGCTTCTACTTTAATATCTGGAATAAGCTCCCAAGTTTCCTTATTACTGTTTAGTGTAGGAAGGAACCACACAATAATAAAAATCATTTAGGTTGGAAGATCTAAGATCACTGAGTCCAAACATTATTCCAGGTTCACTAAACCATGTCCCCAGCACTGCCACATCCACACATCTTTTAAATCCCTCCAGAAATGGTGACTCCACCACTTCCCTCCATGGACAGCCCATTCCATTGTTTGACAACCCTTTTGGAGAGGAAATTTTTCCTAGTGTCCAATCTAAACCTCCTCTGACACAACTTGAGGCCATTTCCTCTTGTCCTGTTGTGCTGTCTTGGGAATAGACTGACCCCCACCTCACTACAACCTCCTAGCAAGAATTCAAGGATGGCAGGAGCAAAGATGAAAAGAAATATGAAGAATTCTTCATTTGTTTAAAAGCAGAAATCTGGCATGTTTCAGGAGAATGTATGTTTTTATTAAAGATAATTCCTCTTTTTCTTTTTTTTTTTTTTTTTTTGGCAGGAAAAAGCCCACAAAATATTGCTCAAAACCACTACACTAAGGTTTCAATTGTACTTTGAAAAGGTTATGATAATTTTAAACAAATCCTTTTTTTACCATTATGTGGTCAGCACATCTAATAAGCAGAAAGCCAGTCCCTAGCTGCTGACTAACCCTGTAAAACAGAAGGCACAACAGCATCCTCCTGCTGCAGATGTCCCAGCAAAGAGCCACATGCCCAGCCGTGTCTTACACACAAATGTGCTGAAATGCTCCACGCCTCCAGTTGACTTGACTGGTGCTTAGCAAGTTGGAGTCAGTCCTCACTGCATTTGGCACTTCATTTTTGCGTTTTGCATTGTGTTCCTGCATTTTGTGTTGCATTTTTGTATTTTGTACTTACCGTCAGAGGATGGTGAATGATGGAAAAGTTGTGCTGTATCCTGCAGCACGGATAGCAGAGATCCCTTCTGCTGTTTCAGTGCCACATGGATATCACAGCACTGAGATTTCATTCACTCAGATAGAAGAATTTGATGCTGTAAACCTGCCTTTTAGTGCACACAAAGCTACAAAGCACAAGCACCTGTGACCTGAGCTTCAGAATCGGTCAGAACCTGAAAAGAAAACCAAAGGAGACGTGAAAAAAAAAGCAGGCTTGGGAGTGCTTAAGACAATGGTGCTTTTTCAGTACATCTATTTTTTATGGGCATGTTGTGTCTTGTGAAAAGGGAAAAGCATGTTTATCCAAATGCCACCAGGAATATCTGTTGGTTTGAAAGAGCTTCAGAAAATGCTGGCAGATGTTAATTTTCATGACAAAGCTTTGTTATAACAGCTGGAAAACAAACACGGTTTAACCAGATTAACAGCAGATTTATTTTGTAATGATACAGCCTTATTTCTTCACCATGGGTCTTTATTCTGAGGTTCTCAGGGTACTTAAAAAGGCTGTTAATTATCTGTCCCCATTTTGCATGTGGGAAGATTTCAGTTACAGAGAGAAGAGGTTTGTCCAAAGCAAGTGGAAAGGCAGAGAAAGAGCACTTCTCTGGGCAGTCTCCATAGAAACCCAAATCTGCACTCTTTCTCCTATGTTCCTGGTCCCCACTGCCTGGTCCCCACAAAATGTGTGATTCCAGTCAGGAGCCCTTCTCTATTCCAAGCTGGGCACTACTGAAGCAAGGGGAAGTTCAGGATGTGGGATGTGATGTTAGCATCACTTCAGCTCGCCTGCATTATCAGCAGAGATTTATGGTTCAAAGTTTCCTATGCAAATGTCAATACTAAATTGTTGGATTTTATTAATCTGGTGCAGAGGTAATTAAATTTGCTTGATAACTTACAGACTGCTCTCTATCCAAAGATGACAGCTGGGAGCTGTGGCCATGGTTTCATATTTCCTCCTGATTTACAGTTCCTGATGTGAGCTGACAAATTCTTTACCAAATTCCGACTCCAGGTCAGATTTAGAAAATACAAAACCCCCCAAACTCAAGGAGTTCAGAGCTGATTTAGCTCACTGTCACATCCCAGGAGGTGATGGGCTCAGATTGGTGATCTAGCTCTTAGGCTGTGCTATGTTTTAAACCACTGAGTTTTAAGAGAAAGGATTTTAAATGAAAGAGTTAGTTAAGAAGATGGCTGTGCCCATGGCCAGGCATGCTGTAGAGAGTGAGCCTTAGTGAAATCCCAGTTTCTCACAGATGTGCTGTCTCCCCTGCATGGAATTGAGAGTAATGACTGCACTCAGCACCCTTCTTCCCCTCCCCTGTCACTGCTGCTGAATTACCACTGCACGAGAAGCTGACCAATTTTCTGTCTTCATTGACATTTATGTATTTAAGGTCCGTTTTGAGGGATTGTCTGGCAACGTCCAGTTTAACGAGAAAGGACGCAGGACCAACTACACCCTCCATGTGATTGAGATGAAACACGATGGGATCAGAAAGGTAAAGCAGAGAGTGACCCAACACCCTGTGTCAGGTTCCAGCCCGTGTTGGAGTGGCAGTGGGGTTGGGTCTCGACAGGCTTTCCACTCCTTTTCCTGTGAAAGTTTGTTTGTGGAGTCACAACAAGGGCATTCCCAGCTCTAGGTGTGAGCAAAGCCAAGCACTAGGGAGGGCTCATGGTATATTGTTAAAAAAATACATTTGGAAGGTGTTATCAAAGCAACAAGATCATCTCAGGTGTGACAAAAATTTTCCAGGATGCTGGAAACTTAGTCAGGTCACCTTTGCTATTGGCGTGCTACATTGGGGCAGGCCCAGCTATAGGTCTGGCTTTGCCCTTCCACTTTTCCAAGGATAAACAAAGGCAGAGCCAGGCAGAAGCTGTTTGCCCCAACCATTGTAAGTGAACCCTTTATGCTGACCTAATTCTGCTCTCCTTGAAGTGACAAAAGCTTTACCACTAGCCACATCCCAATAGCTACACAGACCTTTGTGCTCTTCTGAAGTCTTGATCCCTTTCTGTATCCCAGGCTCTTTGATAAATCTGGCCTTGTTCAGAGATGCCAAGCCCTTGAAACACCAGTCCTTTTGAAAACCTGACTCTAGGTGCTTATGTCCCACTTTAGATACCATGTATTTGAAGAACAGAGAATAACTCAGTTATTCCTTGATAAAGAAGAGCTGTTACGTATTTGGGAAAGAGGCATTCTCCACATCTCCTCAGTCCCCTGAAAGATAAAAAACTTGTTTGAAACTAAGAAAAATGTAAATAATGAAAGTTACATATTTACAGCCCCTATGTCAAATTTATACTTACACCTGAGAGCTGCAGGTGTGAGATCAAAGCCCCCCACAGTCAGGACAAAAAAGGCAGATTTTCTTTGACAAATAATAGAAATGTCATTCTGGAGATGTACAAAGCAGTCCTCCTCCACTGCAAAGCATTCATAAGAGGACAAAGGCAGCATCATGCCTGGTTTGAGTCTCTGAACTTCAATAAGTTGGCAGTCAGGAGAGACTCTAGAGGAGATGAAATTGAGTGGCTGAATGTCACAGTTTTTCTATGTATTTACCATCAGAAATAGTATTTGTTTGGAAGACATGTACATCACTGCCATGATGCATATTGTATTTTAGATCCACCAGGTTAGAGGTGCAAAGCAAACATCCATGTCTCCACTTTTGTTGCCCTAGGGCAGAGCTTTGAAAGCTCTTTCCTCAGTTTCCATTCTTTATGTCTATGCAATGAAGAGTGATTAGAAGCCTGCATAGATTTTTCTTCTCCTCAGCTGTTATGATCTCTAATCTGTCATCAGCAGGTTCCTGGTCATGCCCTGGTTAATACCTTTTCCCATTTACTGTGATAAAAAATTCCTTTCATATGAGCAGAGCTGGGGCAGTTTCATACTTACATGAGGTGATGGAAAACCTCTTATAAAATCAAGCCCTCAAAGTGGATAACCTCAACCACAGTCTTCCTAGAGATATTTTTTGGCACTCTGCTTTACCTGCAAGGAGTGATAGAGCTGTCCAAATCCCTGATTATTATTAAGTAGAATTTAACCTTAGAGTTCCCTTTACAAGTGTTCGGTTTATTCATAACCCCAAACTTTTTGACACTGACACAGGACTGGAGGGGTGGATTCTGACTTGGTTTTTTGTCCTGTTCTCTTAAGATGTCCCAAGATTCAGTCCTATATTCATGCAGGCTTTCAGCTGCAGGAAAATTTTTCATCACCCTCTAGGACCTGCACTGCTGCAGCAAGCTCACCATTAGGATAATTTTCAGAAGTCACGCAGAGAAAGTGAGAACTCTGGTTGTAGGAATGGCAATAATCACCAGTACAATGTGATAAGCACTGTGCTACTGTAGTACATCGTGCACATTATTATTTTCAGGCTGGAGGCACAATGGGATAGGGAATTTCCCTGTGCCCCTCACCAAAGACACAAAAAATCAGGAGAGGAGATCTCTGGCTGGGTGTGAACATGCAGAGAAGGCTGATCTGGCTTGAATGATGCTGTTACTGTATCTTGGTTAAAATTCCAAAGACATATTAATCCTGGTTTTGTATTGGGCAGATTGGTTATTGGAATGAAGATGAGAAACTGGTCCCAGTAGCCGTAGATACTCAAAGTGGCAACGAGTCTACGAGCCTGCAGAACAGGACCTACATAGTCACAACTATCCTAGTAAGTGCCATGACTTCCATCCCAGCTCTCCCTCTCCTTCACCTCTCTGATGTGCAGGCTCACTCTTCCCACTCGTGTGCACTTCTTTGCATTGTATCATTTTTATAATAGCAATAATAATAATAACAATAATAATAGCACTTACTGTTTCCTGCCAGCTCCATAAAGGTATCTGCAAATTGCTGTGGCTAATTAAGTTGGTATTAAAGAGCTCTCATACTTAAGTGTAGAAAACAAAAAAGATTATGACAAGATAGTAGAGGCATCAGCACAGGTAAATTAGGAACATTTGTACCTGTGTTTTGTATTTATCCCACAGAACGGAGGCTGCAGTTTTAGGAAGGATAAGCTGTTTTGTTCAGAGAGGCTGAATCATTGCTTTAAAAGCAAATCTCCACTATAATCATGAAGGAATAATAGGTACCCCACAATGTATGGTATCATGTATTTTGTCATTGTATACACTTACCCTGCAGAAATGTGAAATATTACTAATTTGTTTGTTGATTGCTTACTGGGAGTCTGCAGAGAAGACACAATACCCAAATTTGAGTCAAACACTTTAAGGCTCTCTCCTGTCCAGCAGATTTGATTCTCCCTGTGCCCACACAGGCAGGCATGCCTTTAAAAATCCACAGCTCAGATACCAGATTAAATACTCAGATTAAATACTCAGATTAAATACCCCTTGCAGAACTGCACTGAAAGGTTTGTTGCCCAAATCCTGCCAGCTGCTTCATCCCCCCTCAGGTCCATCCCTGCATGAGCTGCACAGAGATTCTGTGTGAATTAAAAGAATATGCCACAATAAAAAAAATTCAGACTTTGTACCTCCTAGAAGGTGCCTTGGCTGTGTCCCTTGGCACAGGAACACAAAGCCTGAGCTTTGCAGGGCGGCCAGAAGCTGCTGCACACCTCTGGAACGAGGAGCGGGGCTCAACGCTGCTCTTGTGTGTGTGTGTGTGCCAGGAGGACCCGTACGTGATGCTCAAGAAGAACGCCAACCAGTTTGAGGGCAACGAGAGGTACGAGGGCTACTGCGTGGAGCTGGCGGCCGAGATCGCCAAGCACGTGGGCTACCACTACCGGCTGGAGATCGTGCGCGACGGCAAGTACGGGGCACGCGACCCCGACACCAAGACCTGGAACGGCATGGTGGGCGAGCTCGTCTACGGGGTGAGTTCCTGATCTCAGCGTTTAACTATCAGTACCTGCAATCACATTCAAGGCACCCCGAGTCAAAGCTGAGTCCTGCCCTCTTTCAGCCGGAGCTCTCCCCGGAGGACTGCAGCTCAAACAATCAGCCCGAGTGAAATGTTTTAATTTAGGGAGAGGCAGCACATTCTGTGACTATGGAAATGTCAAAACGTTTCCTTTCGACGGTTCCAAGGTTCTCTTTTCTTTACATTTTTAGAAGAACAAGTATCGAAAGGTCGTGCTTTCCCATGGGTTGAATCTCCAAATTTTGCTCCGTTTTATATTTGCATGGTAATGGCAGGATGAAAGAAGAAAAACATTTCAAACACTCAGCACATGAGTGGTGAATAGAAGGATGAGATTACTTTCTGTCCAGCCACTCATTTCCATCATCAAGGATGTCCACCTGCAGCCTACACTTCTAAACCTGGTTTGGTCTAGTAGTTCATACTCTGTTTAGGTCATCCCTCAGACAAAGGGGTCTAATTTCCCTTTCCCTACAAGGGAAATCATGCAGGCAGCAACACTTCCCAAGTCCATGTGGGACTGTGTTGGAGAGGGGATGATGATCTGTCTCCTGATGGTAGCTCCACTGTAAATGCTGCCAGCCATTTCAATGCATTTCCCTCTCCATTTTCAAGATGGATTGCAAAATTAGTGGGGAGTGCATATCAGTGTTACTGGAACACTTTTCCTCTTCTCCTGCATCAGTTATGCAATCAAAAAACAGTTCCTGATGGAAGCAAACATCCTGACATCCTTTTTCAGGAGATTGGCCTTTCCTTGCCTCGTTTGATGTCTAGATGATAGAGCTCTTTTAGAGAAAATCATCTTCATCAGACTGTGACATCAGTGGATAAATCAGAATAGAAGAGCTGGGTGGCTGCAAAAAGAAAGCGCTGTGATTTCAAAACAAATCTGGTAATCAGTAGGAATAAAATGGAAATAATCCACCAATATTATGGGCTTCTCCTTTTTAAACTTTTTCTTGGAATTGGTTTTGTCTGATTTCTCCTGAGATAGCGAGGTTAAACAGAGATCAAAGGATTGTACATGGCACTTAGTAGATAAATTTTATTCCCAGTCTGCAAATCTCTTTTCTGTCTCCTTTTTCAGAGGGCGGATGTGGCTGTGGCACCATTAACCATCACCCTGGTTCGAGAAGAAGTTATAGACTTTTCCAAACCGTTCATGAGTTTAGGTATATCAATAATGATAAAAAAACCTCAAAAGTCCAAACCAGGAGTTTTTTCCTTTCTGGATCCTTTGGCCTACGAGATATGGATGTGCATTGTTTTTGCCTACATTGGAGTGAGCGTGGTTCTCTTCCTGGTGAGTCGCTTCAGCCCTTACGAGTGGCACACTGAGGAATTCGAGGAGGGACGGGAGCAGCCAGCCAACGACCAGACAAATGAATTTGGGATATTCAACAGCCTCTGGTTCTCCCTAGGAGCTTTCATGCAGCAAGGATGTGATATTTCTCCAAGGTGGGTTGTCTTCCCAAATGAACCTTCCTCTTGTTCCATGGTTTAATCTTTCTGCGTGCTTTGAAGCTGAACAGGTTCTACTTTGACCTTTCTTCCTGCACCAAAATGTAGTTTTGTGAATCAGTTACAGACTCAGAAAGGATCCAGAGGTTCACAGGTCTCACAGCTGTGAACTTGGGACCTCAAACTTGACACCACAATAATACCATTTAAATTTTTCTTGGGGAGTCCTTTTGAGGGAATTTACAGAAATTATAACAAGCTTTTCTAAAGCCACCCAATTGCAATCAAGATTTGTCGGTCATTTATTTTGTTGCTAGTAGAAATAAGATAATTCTAGAATTATAGAGAAGATAAAATCTTCCAGCAATGTACGGAGAAATAATACAGCAGGTGCCCAGTGAAAGGTTATATGGTCTGTGTCAAACATTATGGAGCACAATGAGTGACTTAATTGTTACTGGCCTTTAAAAAGGTTAGAGAAAGACCAAGTTTCATCCTGCTTCCCATTTCAGCCAATAGTTCTACTTCCTGAAAGTTCAGCAGGACTCAACATCCAGAGTGTCCCTAAAGGGACTTTTTGTTGAATGACTCTTGTGATGTATTTAGATATTTTTTCCTTCCTTTTGGGGGCTTTGTCTCCCTTCTCTTCAAAGGAAGTTTCATCCAGAAATGCCCATCTTGTGGGTGAAGGCATTGGGCAGAGGTTGGTTTCCAGCCTGCTGTGGTGGCATCAAAGCTCAGGGGATGAGAAGGAGGCACAGCTCCTTTGACAAATGGAGATAACTCCGTGCAGCTCAGCACAGCTCCCCTGGGATGGCAGGGAAGACTGAGCACCAGCTTTTTGGCTATCAGATGCCAATTTATCCAAGTGTTAATGAGCTTGTGATAGCAGGGAAATAACAGCCTGCAGGGCACTTTGATAGTGACAGCCTTTATGAATATGTTTTATTATCTGATCATTGATTAGTAGGAGGCCAGGCAGAGAATTCAGAAAGTCTTCCCAGCAGAGGGAATTTCAGCTTTATTGCTGTCTTGTAACCAGCCCTGTGCGTTAGGACCAGTCTATTGTGATTTTCATCCTCATTATTGTTTTTGTCATCATTATTCTAATTTAGGAAAGGAATGTCTTCCTCTGGGGTCATTTCAATAGGTGGTTTCTGATCCAAGGAGGAGCAGGGAGAGGTGAAAAGCTGAGGCTTTGAGGAATAGCAAATTTGGTAACATCTTTAATAAAAGGTGTCAGGGAAAGATCAGTGGGTTTGATTCAGCTAACAAGATTTGCTCTAGCTAAATAACATGCTTTGAGTCACCATTTCAAAGTGTGATTTTATTTTGCTTTGAAATGGAAAATGAGAATTATTCCATCATTGTTATTTTAATGTTGGTTGAGTTAATCATCCTGATAATGAAAATTACAATTTCATTGAAACAAATATTTTCCCGTGGAACATGAGCAGCTTCTGACTGCTACAACTATTGGCAAGATGATAAAAACTTATAAATTAAATATGGGAATTATTATAACTCCCAGTACTCTGAGTACAGCTCCTCGAGATGGTTGTAAGGGGAGAGGGACATTTCTGTGTGATGTGAAAGCCAGGAGGAAGCAGAAGAGTGAGAATTTCTGTAGGATGTTGTTGTGCAGAAAGGCTCTGAGCGCGCTCCATATTTCACATGTATTTTTCACACGATCCCAGTGCAGGATTTCTGTGACACATCACTTAGAAATGAACACTTGGTAGAATGACACTGTGGGCAGGTGGGGATATCTGCTCTATTCTAATATATTTCCTATATAGTTGCTTCTAAACTTATCGCTACTATCTCTCAGCATCTCCCCAGTAATGCATTAACCAACATAAATAGCTTCTGTTATACATCTGTTCTGTCATTCTCTCCCCAGCAGAAAGGAGCAAGTGCAGGGGTGTATTTTGTTTTTGTAGAGGTTTTTGAGTTGTTTATTTCAGTTTTGTTTTGGAAAGGAGCAGGGGAAATTTGTCTGGAGGTTTGTTTTTTTTCCAGAGCGTGCTTAAGTGCATATGCCACTATGTATTTATCATTAAAAAAAAAAAAAAGAGTAAGATCAAAACCACAGACACATCACTCAGCACAGCGGGTGGTGAGGTTTGCAGAAATAACTGTCTCCTGTAAATGTACATTCCTCAGTCTCAGACCAGTCCCCAGGGAACTTCAATGGCCCAAAAAGACAAAAATTTGCTTTTTGAAGGAAAGTGTTGTCCTTTTTATGAACAGTCTTACTAGACAAAGCTTTAAACAGGCTTTTAAGTACACTGGGGACAACCTACCAAGGACTTTAAAGACACACTGTGAATTTGGTGGATGGCCAAGAGAGAGCAGAGCTGTGGGTTACCTGCTCATAGCCTCTGCAGGAGGTCAGTTGGTGACCCTGAAGCTCTGAAATCTTCATATCTAGGCATTGACTGGGTGAACGTGCCAAAGGGCAGGCAGTAACCAGTCATGGAGGCTCCCAGCTGGAGCTGCTGGCAGTCTGTGTTGTGCCTTTGGATGCTGAAACATGAGCATGAGCAAGGAATCCATCCCTCTGAATCCACAAAGGAACAGTTCCATGGTAAATGTGTGGCTTCAAGCCAAGGGGCTGCGAGCTCTCAGACATTTCCCACTGGATTGCACGTCCACCTTCCACACCACCACTGACCAGTGGTCCCTCTGGGTGTGGAACAGCCCCTACCACTAATTAGCAGGACTAATTTGTCCTGATTGAGGTGAGAGAAGCCCTGCTGTTGCCTTTAAAGCCTTCAAAGCACGGGCTGATACCCAGCGGGGTCAGGGAGAAGCAACAGCTCGGAGCCATGCACAGCTCCACACTGACAGGCAGGGATCAGTGAGGGCTGAAACGGGCCATAAACCATTAGGCTTTGCAAAGTGCCACCTTAGCTTCAGAAAATGGTCATGAAACTGCAAAAGCACTCATTAAACGTGAAATACAGACCCAGAAAGGAGCTCCTCAGAGCAGGCATCAGAGGTAATAAATAACCTGCACCAATAGTGAGAGCTCGCAGAAAGAAAAATGTGAAGTAAATATGACTCACATGGTACCGTTTTCAGAACTGTAATCTGATAAATTGTCTTCAGAGCTTGAAATAACCACAGTGTGTAGCAGCTGTGGGGAGTGGGACCTTGCTCAAGTCCAGCACGTTGCTGCCATTCCTTGCTTAGGATGCACCTGAGGCCCTTGAGAAGAAGACTGTGGGGAGGATGCTTGGGCTTCCCAACCTCCTCTGCAGCAAAACAAGGCATCAGAATTTTTCATGTTTCTCATCATTTTCTGCAAAATAAATATTTGACTGTTGTGAAAAGGATGGAAAAGCAGTGAGCAAAATAGCATTACTTGTCAGCTTCCTATCTTGATATACTATTTTTTTTAATCACAAAATGTGCTGCTTCATATGTTTGGAGACCAAAAGAGACTTCTTGTATATTGGAGACTATTAAATTTAATCGAGTTACTCTTTATGTGACTCAGAAAATTTATGTTTGACTAAAATGAAATACATTTAGTTAAAACAGATTTTCCAGAAAGGCATTTATTCTTCACTTGAAAATGCCATGAGATGGAATAGACAGTTACTCTTAGCTGAGTTGACTGTAGGAATCTTGTCCCATCTCAGGTTTGGCAGGTGGATAAATATCACACAACATCACCTGGTGAATGCAGACATCCTTTGTGCCTTGCCAGAGGGGAACTGAGTAAACATCTCCAAAAATTAGCCTAACATCTTGGAGTGTTGCTTTATTGTTGAAACGAAATGTATACATATTTTGAATTCAGATCAAAATCTACTGTGAGTAGAAGGGGAATACATACTCACATGGACACTAAGATGTCATATCATGATATCTGGACAACACAGCTTGAAATCACTCATAATAACCTGTGTCATTGAGAACAGAGATGGAGATGTCGTGGCCAGCCTGTGCTGGGAGTGAAAAGGTGGATGAAGCTTTTTTCTGAGATAGAGCCCTGCTGGACAGGGATGTTTTGGAGCATCAGCAGGGCTGCATGAGCAGGGAGAGCCTCTGTGCTGCTCTGTGCAGGGCAGGACACTGCTGGGAATGCTCGGGTCACACCAGAGTGCCCTGAAGTCTGTGGGGTCTCACATGTGCAAGGATACAGGGCACAAGGTACAATCCATCCTCCAGCTGGCTTGGGATGAAGAGTTACCAGGGTCTTCACTCACTGCAGACTCCAGAGCCAGAGGCTGGGCAGGGTGCAGGGGATTGTGCCAAGCAGTGACCCTGGCTGAGCAGGGAGGTTTGCTGGCAGAGATGATGAACGACTGCACTCCCAGCCAGGAAGGAGAGAGATAGATGGTGGCTGCTCTGCAGTCAATAGATACAATCTATTATTTATAGGCATCTTGTGGACATGGTTGTTTGTTTTTTATGACATGGAAACAGTGGTCTGGCTGATCCATACACTGTGCTTGTGCTCACTGCTCTCCTCCTCAGTCTCTCTGCTGCTCTCCATCAGAGTGGTTTGTCTAGGGAAGAGCATACAAGGTATTTGTTATATACCTGAAAAATGCTGAGCATTTTTCTCTGCTCTTTTTCCTGTTTATTTACATTTCTTTTTTAGCCCAATTGAACAAAGTCACAGGAGACTTCTGATTTTGAAAGACAGCAGCACTTCTAAATTTCATCAAGATCTTCCCAATACTAAAAGGTTTTATTGAGTCTTTGGGACAAAATCTAAATCAGAAATTGATTAGAACAAAACATATTGTGGGGGGTTTTGCTTTTGCTTCTTTTTTTTTTTTTTTTTTCTTTTTTTTTTTTTTTTTTTTTTTGTGAGAGGTTCAATTTGGATTTTTTTCAAGGAAATTATTTCTGTTCCATCTTTGTAAACTTATATTTGCAGGGTACTTACTTATTTTGCTAAAAATTTAGCCTTAGAGAAATTAGAACCAGCTGCATTTAGCAATCAAAAGGAATTTAATTCCTTCCTGAAAAGAAGGCTGAGCAGGGGTATTTATCTGATGACTCTTCTTGATTTCAGTAAGCATCTTCTCTGACACTCCAAGCATCTGCCTTGGAAATGGCCTCAAATTGCACCAGGGGAGGTTTAAATTGAAGTTTAGGAAAAAATTCTTCACTGGAATGGTGGTCAGGCATTGGAACAGGCTGCCCAGGGAAGTGGTGGAATTGCCATCCCTGGAAGTGTTCAAAATGTGTGTGCATGTGGCACTTGGGGACGTTTCTTAATAGAGAATTTTAATGGCAGTGGTGTGGTAATGGTTGGACTCGATGATCTCAGAGGGCTTTGCCAACCTTAATGATTCTGTGGGGACAAAGCTCAGGTTCATTTATTTGTGGTGGCTTGCTTGAACTGGTGAGCTGCTGTTCTTTGAGAATAAAAGTAAGAAAATCAGGACTTGGACTTCTGGAAAAGTCTCCTTGCCTTATAAAAGTGTATCAAATGATGTTGCAATTATCTCTACCTGGCAGAGTTAATTATGTCCAAGGAGAGCAAATTCAGGTCACAGGGTAACAGCAGCACTTGCAAATCACCAGGAACTGATGACCACACTTATTTCTAAAACGCACTTAACCATGGAAAGTGACTCACCAGAGGAACAGCTTGACAAATTGCACAATATCCAACTAAACAGTCCCCTTCGGAGTCTGCGCACTTCCATGGCAACCAGAGTGTGGCAGCCAGGGGAAAATGGAAATTCTTTTAAAATAGTCATCTTTGCTATCATTTTTTTTTTCATTTGGGAAAATGCTGAAGGATATAGAGGACTCAGAAGGAGGAAATAACCAACCGAGAGAGCATTGTTGGAAAGACGCAATTTCTTCTGTAAAGGAAAAATTAGTCTGTTGAATTTGTGTGCTCTGCCATCTGAAAATGTCTAAATGCTGCAGAGGTAATGAATGCTTCCTCCACTGACCTGTAAGCTACTTCCTCAGGTTGTCTTTCCTATCAGGCATATCTAATCACTCTCCCACAGCTCTGACTTTGGGCCTTCAGCATTGAGGTTGCTGGGGGACAGCAAGAAATTTGCTGAAACTCCTCCCCTTGAGTGACAGATTCACTAATCGTTCCACCAGCTGTGTTTAAAATAAGCCATCAAACACTTCATCTAAAAGCAGATATATTAGCCTAAAAATATTTCTGCAATTTCTTTCTTCAGGACTAAATAAATGTTTCTCGTGTTTTTCGTTGAAAACAAAGTTGAAAATAGCAGGGGGGAAAGTGCATTTCCCGTTTTTTTAATATCTTGGGAAGTTTTATCTGAAAGATGGTAGATTTGGAATAGATATTAGGAAGAAATTCTTCCCTGTGAGGGTGGTGAGGGCCTGGCAAGGTTGCCCAGAGAAGCTGTGGCTGCCCCATCCCTGGAAGGGTCCAAGGACAGGTTGGATGGGGCTTGGAGAAACCTGTGAAAGGTGTCCCATGGCAGAGGGTTGGAATGAAATTAACTTTAAGATCCCTTTCAACCCACACTGTTCTGTGTTCTCTGACATGGAACTGGAAGGTGCTGTTTGTGTTTCTGATGCTGGGCACTGACTCAGGATGGTGAGGAGCACTAGGATTTACAGAGCTGCCTTCTGACACTCACAGACTCCTCTCTGACTGCAGCAGGAGACTCTCAGAGCCTCCCTGTTATGCTGTACTCAGACTTGCTGATTTTCAGACAGTGAGAGAAGCAGAGTTTTTTCCATTTCCTTTCCTCTCAATAACGAGTTGTTCCTGAGCAGTCGGCTCAGCTGGGGTCTGCAGTCAGGACTGTGCATGGTTGTGTCTCTCTAACAGGTTGACTGCCAAGTGTTTTTGTCAAAGAATAAGGGTTGTGAGGAGCTGAAGGGCCTCCACCTCCCTCAGGTGGTGTCCTCTGCAAGGCTGCCTGTCACACACTGCTTTAATGTTGGCACTCCAAAAAAATATTGTAGCTAAGATGGGAAGCCCTGAGCATGTTTTTCACAGGGAAGCCCTGCTTAAATAACTCTTCCATATGCTGTACATTACTTTTATCAGCACTGAGATATCATGTGCACACTCACTGGATACACATTCCAATGAGCTTTGAACTCCTTGATTCAAATTGCTCTGGCTCACAAAACACAAAAAGCATCCACAGCTGCTCTTTGCTGGTATCAGCCCCACAGCTGGCCTTCCACTGGGAGGCTCAGAGTTCTGCCTATTTTCCAATGGAATTTGGCATTTATTGGACCTATTCTGCTTTTGGCTCAGATTTCACCCCAACTACTTGTCTTTGTAATGGGGGAAGCACCATACTCCCTTTTCATGAAAAGTTCAGGAATGTGTTCATTCATTGTAACACCCCAAATTGGTGAGCAGCTTAAGACAAATCTGTTGAAATAGGACAGAGATACAGTGCATTGTGGAAGGCTTGAGGAAGCCAAGTAACTGGGAAGAACAAAATGTGGGTCCTGCTAAGAAATTGGGGAAAAAATCCTCGTGTGCTTGGGCGGGGTCTGGAGCTGGAGAGGGCAGAGCGTGGTGTCACCTCTGCAGTCCTCCATGCTCTCTTGGTTTTCCTTCCATTTTCACATGGATTAAAGGAGCAGCTGGAGAGCAGCTGATTCATATGCTCAGAGGGCAGGAAAGGGCACACAGGCCATGCATCCAGCCCTTTCCTTAGCAGCAGCAGCACACTTGATGGCATTCAATCTATTTAATAAAATCATGCAGTAATTCTGATTAGTGCCTACCCAGAAGAGCTGCTGCTTACCCTCAGATCCAAAGGCTAAGCAGCAATAATCCAATCATGGTAATCATAACTTACTACTTTGATCTTCAGATAAAAGAGTCTATAGAAGTGCAAAAGTGTTACATCACCGTTATTTGGACAACTTCAAAGCATGTTTTATACACTAATGAATTCTCCCAACTCAGTCTGATGAGGAGTAATAGAAGGCGAGTGTGTGAACAGAGTGGAAAGGAAGGAGATGAGTCCTCATATGGTGAAAGGAAAAGGCAATAAAATAAGCACTTGTACCCTGTGTATAGGTGTGAGAGGTGGTGAAGAGTCCACGAGGGTCCAGCTGCAGGAGCCAAGTGCACAGGATGCTCTCCCATAGGAGGAGTTTTCCCTCCTCTCATTTCTTGAAGCTTGCAATAAGAAGCAAAATCTCAGGCTGCAGAGAGGAAAACAGAGGGAGGGGGCAGATTTCATCTCAGCAATGCTTCTGAAGCTTTAAAAAAAAAATTTAAATTACCAAATGGATCTTAGCATGTGAAATAGGGCAGCAGAAACACTGAACATGTTTTCCCTTCACAGTTTGGGAGTTTTAATGTTAAAAGACAGGCACACCTGTGCACATTAAACTCTTCTAGAAACACTGTCTGGGGAGAGCAGATTCATTCCTCACCACTTCTACAAGAGATATAGTATGTGCCCATACAAAAAAGAAAGGCTCAAAACTGAAACTAGAGAAAGTCCAACTTGTATGAACTTGGTGAGGAATCACATTTTAAATTAGAAATGAGAGAGAAAATTAAGGGAATATTTGGAAATATTGTCAGAGTGAATATCTTGCTGTGCAGAAAATACTCTCCTTCCAGAGAAAAGCCTTTTTCTCATCAGACTGGGAAATCAGACAAAAGACAGGGAAAAAAGATAAAGCAAAATAAACCAAGGCAAGATACCTTGGAAGAAATCTGAACTAGGTTATTGTAGCATTATTGCCCAGAAGGCTCAGAAATGGAGCTCTCGTGTGAGCAAATGTAGATGGCTAAAGAGGATCTTGGAAAAATGAAGAACTGATGGCATATAATCCAAAACATATTAAATCTTTTTGGAAAAAAACCCAACTTTTTGATCAAGTAGACTTTGAAGAAGAGACTGTGGGAGACCATATGGAATCCAGCAACTCAGTAAAGGACATTGGCACAATAGGCTGTTGTTCAAAAAGAAGGATGAGTGCTGTTAAATTTGGGGCCACCTCAGGTTGAGGAAGTTCCTGAATAATGAATCTCCTGGGGCTCTCCAGCAACTGCTTCTGACAAAATTTTTATGCTTATCACCTTGTGAGTTTTTCTCAGCAAAGTGAACAAATGTCACCAGAGTGAGAAAAATACATGAAGAGCCTTTTTTACAGTGAAATTTTTGCTCAGAGGTGTCAGAAGAGTTGGGGTTTCATTCCTTGTAGCAATAGCTGGAAAAACAGCAGTAGAGGGATGATTTTGCCTTTCTCTGGAGCTGCCAAGCAGCCCAAAATGACCACGTGTTTCTCAGCAAATTACTAGCTAAACATTCATCCCTTAAACCACCCTGTCTGCCACAGGGAGAGGCATCCTTGCCTGTACTTCAGAGGATGATGGTGCCTGTCTTCAGATCTACCTCTCTGCCTTTCAGCTACACTCTTATTTTTTCTTAGGGTTCCACCTCATCCCTCTGTCCTGGCCCTGCATTTGCACTGTTTTTAGCTGCCCTCTGGAGGAGCTGGTTGTGTTATCCTGCATTTTTAGGGTTAAACATCTCATTTCAGCAGTCAGGGATGCTGTGCAGGGATGGCAGGTCCCTCGAGTGAAGGATTTACCTCAGTCCTTCAGTTCTGCTCTGCTGGAGAATTTTTATGGGTCCTGCTGAAGAGCACTTGCTGCCCATGTCAGTCCATGTTTGCTTGGCATCTAGTGGGTGCTCCCAACACCTCACTAGTTGAGCAGGTGAGTTGTGTTTTTGAGCATCCACAGGAGCCGTTTTGGGTCAGTTGAGGACACAGAAAGGCACAACCTGCAAAGTGCTGTGGATTGCACACATCACCCCCTGCATGGCTGGGCCCATTTGATGCTGCCTCTGCCTGTTGGGATTGAGGGTCTCAGGAAGGGGAATTGGACAAAGCAGCAGCTCAGAGGTAAATTCCACCTGGTGGCCAATGCTTCAGGCCACCCAGCCAGGACAGGTTCATAAATGTGATTCATTCTCTTCTCTCACAGCTGGGAACTGAATTAGAGAGATGAAGTAAGCTATCCAGGATCCCATAAAGTAGCAGGGCTTCTCAGAAAGCAGAAAAACACAGCTCCTGGATACTAGCCCTCTGATTAGGCTCAGGCACCTCTTGCCTGTCAAAATGCTAAGTGAATGTCTGGAAAACAGCACGAAGCTGCTCCATGCAGTCATGCTTATACTTAGCACTGCAGTAATCCAAGGCCCAATGACTGGAGAGCCACAAGTGGCATGATGCATTTCTGACTAAGCAGGAAAACTCATTTTAGAATGAGGTTTTGCCCATTAAAGGGAAATTGAAGGGGAAAAAAGAGCCAACATATTCTGCTAAAGAAGAGATGAAACAGTAGGAGAGGGAGCATACACTGCTGTCCAAAGCCATTAGCTTAAGCAGAAAGAAACAGTAAATAAACCATGTATTTATAATTAATACCTCACAGATATACATCCCCCCGTTGAATCTGGGAGATTCTGTGCATTGGCAGAGATCACATTGAGCTGATGCAATATTTACACCGTGAGCATCCACAAGGCCCCTTCCTGAGGCACTTCTGCTGGGATTCCATAATCCACACTGCCTCCTTCCAGCATGTTGGCTTTGGGGGTCAGATGGACTGGCAGGCTTTGCCTGAAATCGTAAGAGCAGATCTCTAGCCCATATACAGATGTTAAGAAACCCTGATTTTTTTTTTTCCTTTTCTTTTTAACAAGAATTAGAGAAAGAAAACCAGGACAGAGCCAGCATGGGACTCCCAGTACCTGTGCACCCTCAGCCTCCTTACCCTGTCTCCCTGGTTAGTGTTACCCACAGGGAACCAAAATTTGCAGCTCTTGGCTCTGTAGAAAAGTTGTGAGAGATGAAGAAAGAATTTGTACCTCTGGGAGAGGTAAATGAGTATATCAGTGAAAAACATTCTTACTTCTGTATTTGTAAGGGTTTTCCTGACACTGCATGTTAAAACCCAGCACTGCAGTCAGGACTCCAGACTCTTGTACCACGAGCAGGGTTCAATAATAAGTAAAAGCAAACTCATATGGCAAGAAAATTAGTAATGCAGCATGAACAGAGAAACTTGCATTATAATCCCTTGAACTTTGTGGCAAACAATTTTGAGCTCATTCAAAATGCTCCATGGCATAGCAGAGTAAGAGGATAAAAGATCTGCAGTCTGTACTTGATGGATGCACCCAGAGCTGATCCCAGCTCCACAACCCCACACTGAATTTCTTCCTTTGCCTTTTGAGCAAATCTGGGGTTTGTGTCAGGAACAGGGATAAAATGGTGAGACCAACCATGCCAGATGGTCTGTGACACAGAGGAAAAGCAAAGCTCTTTACACTGACAGAGTTTAATATTGAAAATTTGCTTAAAATAAGAGCAAATCTGGTGCAAAATGCTTGCAATTAATCCACTACAGAGTCAGATTTCAGCTAGAACCATGAAATTGTCTAGATCAGTATCAAATTCACAGAGTAGTGTCGGAGATCAGAGGCTGTGTGGGTAGAAGACCAAAAGTGGGTTTGACCCACAATCAGTAGCACAAGCACAGAAGAGCTTTTCTTTCAACAGTTTTGCATAAATTCATTCAGTGACAAATATGTCAGTTGAGCAAGTGAGCCTTTATTAGACTTGAATTTAACAGCAAATCTGGGAAATCCTCCCAAAGCAACTATGGCTTCAGGATCCCAGATTTGCACTTCTAATTAAAGCACTGTCAGTTTAGGTGTAATTCTCCATAAGGAATGGATTTGGGGAGGGGGAAGGGAGAAGTGGGAGAGAACTGAGATGGTGCTTGAACAGTTTTCCAATGAGGTTTACTCTGTATATTTTCTGATGATCTTGTTAATATTTTTTTGCAAAAATGTATTGTTCTCTTCTAATAGATGGCAAAGCAGAGGCAAACTCCTGCTGGCTTTTCCTACCTTCCATGAGGGATAAGATCAAAGAGAAAATTGTTTCATGAAGGATTGCATTTTGTTTTAAGAAATGAGATTATAGATGCATGATTTTCTATTTCTGTATGAATCCATCAATGCTAAGGCTAAAACATTAGAACAAATCTCTTCATAGGAACAAAGGGAAATTACAATTCCTTTCTGTGTTCCACTGGCAAAATGCAGTTACTTTTTCAAGGAAATGATTTTTAAAAGTCCTGTAAGTAAAAAAAATCAAAATTATTACTTTCATCTTGGCCATCTGCAGTATTTTTATTGGGCAGATTTAAAATAGCACATTTCAGAATTATCTTTTAAATTATACATGCAGTAGGTAAGGATGTAATGTACTGTAAAAGCTGAAAGAAAAGTATTTATAATGAGAAAGCAGAAACAAAATTGTTTACCATGTTAAAATTAAACCATTTAGCCTTCCAGAAATTAAACTATAACTATTAGCAAAAAGCAAAGCTTGAACAGACCCCAAACAACCATTTTTCAGAGTGCTACTTTTAGAGGACATTTGCAACCGTTATCTTTGCATTCCAAATGAGAATATTAAGGTTTTATTTACAATTTCAGAGTTTTCCACGGTCCCGAAATCTTGGTTCCCAGCCAGCTTGAATTTTAAGTAGATTGTGCAGTGTGGATAATGAGGGCAGAGTATTTACTACTTACTCCTGCAAGGGTAATGATGGAAAGGAGCATCCTGTTCTTGCCAGTTCTGGGAGGCACAGGCAGGATCCCAAGCCAGGGAGAAGGGTGGGGGTATGTGTGGTTTGTGTGTTGTTTTACACAGCACAAGCTGGGATAGACCAAGAAATCAAGGTATCTTCATTTGGATTGTGTAGGAAAGAAGAGCCTAGGTTCAGAAGAAATAACACAGGTTAAAAAAAAAAAAAAAAAGTTCAGTCTGGACTATTTAGATATTTTACCCCTTCTTACACCCCATTCATGAAAGCCTCTTACACCCTTACTCTTGCTTAATTTAGTCCAATTTTTTTAGACCCTGCTATTTGCAAGGATTATGATGGTAATGAACATGAATTAATCCAGAGGTCAAATAGACAGATCCAAATGTCTGAACCTTAGCACATCTCTAAAGCCCTAAGCAGGGTGCTCAGTCTCACCTTAGCTCTGCAGGAGCCTGAGTTACTGACTCCTTTCCACACAGCAGGGAGCTGATTCCTTCGTGTTATGCTTGAACAGGTACAGGGACACGTCCTCAGGCAAGAAGATTTAAACCCCACAGTGAAGAGAAATTCACCCTATTAGTGAAGAGAAAAGAACTTGAGCCAGGGCTCAAGCTGCAGAACATTTCTGTTAGTCAAGTGCAAGGTCATTTTTTGTTACCTAGCGCCAGAGTGGGACTTTCAAAACCTCACAGTAACTTCAAAATACAAGATGTATCTGCTCCTCTGTGACTGCTCTTACTAAAGCATAAACATAATTCTCAGTCCCACTGGTTTCTGACCAGGCTTTTAGCTCCCTAGTGTTGAAGTCACTAATGTCAGAAATCAGACATTATCTCCTGAATTACAAAGGCATTTTGCAAATGTATCCCATGGTGGAGGCACTGCTGTTTGTCTGCTGGGTCTACAGAAGCAGCACAACAAGGTGGTAACAGATATTGCCTTTGCAAGCACTCATCATGGCAGGCAGGCACTGGGTCAGTCTAAACAGACAAGAGAAACCCAATTTGTTCTGTTCAACCTGTGTCCACTGCTCCTGAGCCCTGGGGGTGTCACATGGGATCAAACCTGCTTGTGTGATGTTTATCATGACTAGTTTTGCATTCTTTATTGAACTGCTCTGTCCTCCCAGATTCTCCATCACTGGCCAGCTGTCCCTTGTGCCAAATGCTGCCCAGCCACGGAGAGCAGGGCTGTGTCCTGTAGATCCCATGTGCTGTTTTCTCTGCTGTGCATTTCAGCAGCTTTGGTTCACAGCTTCCAGCTCCAAGTCAACCCAGCAAGGAGGGCAAACGGTGCCCACTAGCAGTGTCAGCAACAAAACCTCACACCCACGGGGCCCCTGCCATGCTGGCAGCCCTGGCAAGCTGCTGAGCTCCTCTCCTTTCCCCCACAGTCTGTGAGAGTGAGCACAGCCCTCCCCATGCCGTGATCAGCACCAGCAGCAGAGACAGCCCAGATGAAGCCAGTCCATGATGGACACAGGAATCCTGCCTGCATCCTTCTGTATCCCTGGGGGAAGAAACAGCCCCTTCTCCCTCTTCCCCCAGCCCTCCTTGTCACCTTGCAGGCTCCTTTTCCATGCTGTCAGTGCCAGGTGTGAAGCTGGGAAGCACGAGCCATGTGCAGCTGAGGGCAGGCAGCCCCTGGGACCAGCTGGTGGTGAATCTCACCAGGATGTGGAGGGTCTGAGGCAGGAATGCGGCTGACTGCCGCCGAAGGGATTGAAATGACTCGCAGAAATATCCCAGCTTCATCAGCAAGGAAAGGCTGTATAATTTGCAGCTGGAGATGAATGTGATTATTTGCCATGCAAATGGATTTTGCCAGCTCAAAGTGGCCTTCATCAGCAGAGATTGTTGTATTTGACATTATCTGGTTACTTTTGTTTAATGCCTCTGTGCCTTTTCTGAGCGCTTCCTTCCCTGAGCACACATCATCCAGACTAATTTTCTTCCTCTTCCTCATCAATCTGAAGATGTGTGAGTTGAATCTATAGCTGCCTCCCTCCCCAGCCCCTCTCCAAATGTGAAACAAATGGTTCAGCTGTATGTGCTGACAGTCCTGCAGGCTGAGTGTTCTCTGCAGATGGGATGCAAGATGGTCACATTTATCTCACCTAACTTTAGCCCTTCTCTGGACTGGGATATCTCTGTTACCATCCCATAAACCATATTTCTGCTGGGTGACTCAGATCAGCAGAAAGACAATGCTGAAACATGGTCCCCCGTGGAGAAATAAATGGTATTTCTCACAGGCAGGTCCTCCTTACTCAGGCTGTCTGGCTTTATCAAACAGCATTGTGTGTTCCCTTCTGTCTGGGACAGTGCTCTGCATCTAGAGAAGGAGCGTATAAATAATTTAGAGAGAATGCCTGAATGCTGACATCATTCTAAAATCATCTTCCAGTCTTAAAAATTATTTGAAAAGATTTTAATATTAATGCCTGCTTGACTTATTTGCCTCTATAGCTACCGAATGGTTACAGTTAATTGGCTATTTGATTGCAGACAGTACAAACCACCTAGATTTTAAAGCATTATTATGAACATCTTGTCTAACCATCTGCTGAATACAAAAGAGAGAATGTCAGTAGGCAAATTATTCATTAAGACCATAACTCCTCTCTGAGCTTCAATATGTCTTACAGAAAAACACAGAGGTTGTTTTTTTAAACTTCAGGTGATGGAGGAGCTCACCAAAAGATCACAGCTGGGCTCTGTGTCTGGTCTGGTTCCATGCTGCTGCTCCTTCCTGCCAGGGGTACATGGTACAACAGAGACCTTGACAGAAGCATTGTTGATGGGCATTGCCCCCTGCCCAGCTAAACTTTCTCATAATTATCTCCATGTCTTATTATTAATATTGTACTCTGAAAGGAATTGAAAATCAAAGCAAATTCTCTCCATTGATCGCTAATTTTTTTTTTCACTGTGAACTTTTTAATCCCCATTCTAATTACATTTACACCTTTAAAAGTAAATTAGGAGCTGAGACAGACATCTGGCTTCCTTGGAAGCAGCTGGAGAGCGTGACTTTGGGTAAATGGCCACGTAAAGGATGGGCCTGCAAGAGCAAGATTTTATACCTTTTGCACCTTTTATACCTTGCCCCTGCCCCCGTCTGACTCTCCTCTCTGTGCCCAGGTCTCTCTCCGGCCGCATAGTGGGTGGCGTCTGGTGGTTCTTCACCTTGATCATCATCTCCTCCTACACAGCTAACCTGGCTGCCTTCCTCACCGTGGAGAGGATGGTGTCTCCCATCGAGAGCGCAGAGGACTTGGCCAAGCAGACAGAAATCGCCTATGGCACCCTGGAAGCTGGCTCCACTAAAGAATTTTTTAGGGTAAAAAGGAAACTTTATTGCAAATGTTTTTGTTAGCTTGTTGTTTGACAAGTCCTCCAGGTCCGTCCTTATCATCAGGTCTGGGTGTTTTTCACTTGCTTCTCCTCACCATGTTACAGCCTGCCAGAAGACTGGCAGTGACTCCAGTGCATGTGATATTCTGTAGTTGTGAACACAAATATGGAATATCCGTGTGCTTCCCCACCGAGGAGCTTCTCTGAGCAACTCCAAATGAAACCATCTCCAGATTTCCAGCTTGGTTTGCCCTTGGTTTGATCTGCGAGATCACTCTGTTCACAAATACGGGCCAGAAAATCAGGGACTGATCTGGGCCCTGGTGCAGAAGCGGTAACATCCTGTTGCCCCTTTTGGCTTCCTTGGCCAGTTCGATGTGTTGGTGTGTGCCCAGTCCAAGCTGGAAATCTCAGGGAGCACCCAAACCTCTGCTAACACTTGTGTTGGGTTTCTGCTGTCCTACACAGCGGTCCAAAATAGCAGTGTTTGAGAAGATGTGGACGTACATGAAGTCGGCCGAGCCCTCCGTTTTTGTGAGGACGACGGAAGAGGGGATGATCCGGGTGAGGAAGTCCAAAGGGAAGTATGCATACCTCTTGGAGTCCACCATGAACGAGTACATCGAGCAGAGGAAGCCCTGCGACACCATGAAGGTGGGAGGTAACTTGGACTCCAAAGGCTATGGTATTGCAACGCCAAAGGGGTCTGCGCTGAGGTAAGTAGCTTGGATTTGCTTCCTTTTGCCAAACCACCCTGCAAATCAATGTGTGCACACAGTCCAATCTCCATTGCCATGTTAATCATGACAGCTTGGGGCAGGGAGGTGGGGGAGGAGGAGGGAAAGGGGTGTGACCACTCAGCGGGATGTGCAGGGAAGTAAAATTCCCGGCGCCCGCTGAGCAGCAATGGGAGTGTCTAATCCTTCAAGCCCTGCATTTGGAAATGGGATCCTGGCTGATCCACTTGCTATGAATGTGTCTGCTGTATGAGGTGATGGCAGGGGGCTGCTGTGGTGTAACCATTGGTTTCACAGAGCTTTATCCGGAAGGGACGCTCATCCTGTGCCATGTGAACTGCACAGCTTTGCAGAGTATGGGATTACCCTGCCTTGGATCCATGCTTGCAGAGGGAGTTCTCATGGGGAAAGCATTTTGGTGTTTCCTAAAATGAAATGCTGGTTGGAAGAAGTGAGAAGTCCATTTTGAAAAGCCTTGCAAAGGGTGGGCATTTTCATTCCCTGAGTCAATTCAGATCCTAGCAAGCACCAAATTTACAGCCAGTCCAAAAGGGTACAAACACTGCATTTCTGAGCCCAGAACTGCAGCTGCCACATGCCTTTGCTTACTGGCCTGTGAAGTATCTTCAGAGACCTTCCTTTAAAAAGAAGAACTCTTTAAGAGCACAAACCCAGGCCTGAGTTAGTAGCACAGCCTGGGCACTGCATACAGCTGCACTCCTGGACATGAGCATCCATCATGAAAACTGACCTGCTCAGAACAGCATTGCCACCGTCCACAGACTGGTATTGTGATCTTGGACACATCAGAAGTGTGGTTCCTTTTGGCAGCAGCCATGTCAATTCCTCACATTACAATCATGAGGAACATGAGTTGCAATAGTTTAGTGAACCATTAGATTACCAAACAAATCATTAAATTACCAAACCATTAGATCTCAGGTTCTGTAGTAATAAGTAATCAGAATGATCCTCCAGTGTATTTAATTAATTACTGAATTATTTATTAGTGAAGACATATTGACCAGAAGTCTATGTGTGGCCTTGTAGTTGTTTGCTAACCTAACCCAATTCAGTGACATTTAATCCATGATCTCTGGATTTCTAGAAACATTTCTTTAATGTTTGCAATAAAGTTTCCTTTTTACCCTACCAGGTTATTACCAGATGCCCATTTGCAGAAGAATCTGTCTGGTCATACAGTGCCCAAGCCAAAGCCAGCCCAAAGATTCAAAGGTGTAATAACTGATAGTGGACAAGACCCAAGGATTTTGATTACTACAGTTCTTAGGTCAGCTCACACTCAATTCAGCTCTTCCCTTGTCAGCAGTATCTTTAAAGAAGCTGATGTGACCCCCTGCAGGTGACAACCTACACCACCAGTGCACGTGGTCCAGAAGGCAATTCTTGCATCTAGTGCAGTTCAGGCTCTGAAATGACTCAGGTCCCTCCAGCTCAAGGTGGACATATTCTCACAGATTTGAGATGCTTTCTGCTGCACACTTTCCAGTGTTTGTTTTCAGTCTTGCAAATATGGAAATTAGGATGCAGGGCTGATTCTATTTAATTAATTATTTATTTAAACACCAATCTTGGATCCTAATTTCGATATTATAAAAACAAACAAACAGGAACATCTTACCCGTCTTGTAATTTTTGGCATGTGAAAGAGCCATTTTTCATACTTCCAAGAAAAATAAACCACAAGAAAGAAAATCGCATCAATCATTTTACTTTTGCAACTTCAAACATCCCTCTGCTAGGCATGACTCCAAAAATTTCTAACATTTCTTTCTGTTTCCTATTTTTCATCCTGGCTGCATGTAGAACAAATTTCTTATGGGCCTAATGGCAAAGGAGGAATGCTTGATTTTCCATCTGATGGTGTTTCTTTGGAACAGTTCCTGTCCATTTTTTGTCCCATTGTGTCTTTTTTGTTCCTGTTGTTTCAATTGTTTTAATCTCAGTAGTTCCCTACAATCCTCATGTAATGTCTGTTTTCCCCCTGGGGTCCTGCACGAGAGAGGATGCCCTGAGCAAGGTGACATTCATGAGGTGTCTGTCCAGCACAGTCATCCTGTCTCTCACTCAGTCTCCATCTTCACTCACTTCCATCCACAGAGTAAAAGCTCTGAGCCAGGATTGCAGGAGGTTTGTGACCCAGGTCTGTCTTGCATCAGGTGTGTTTTAGAAGCTGGGCAGCGTAGCTAGACCAGTTTTCCTGTGTTTAGGATAGCTGGTTAGGAAAGAATCATGGAGAGAAACTACAGGAGCGTTCACCGTATATTTTTCTTGCTTCTACATGGGCAAACAATGCCAACAATGTTGCTACAAATGAATCAAAACAAGGCTGATAATCCAGAAATAATTCTACATGTGGTAGTAGGTGCCAACAGCCCTTTTAGAAGATCAGTTTGGTCTCTTGGACTGCTAGAAGAAATTTCTTCTTCCTCCTAGGTGAATCTGGCTTTGAATATCTTTTAGCCTCCAGATGTTAAAATTTAGGCACGTCTGAGAAGGGCAGTAATGGGAGGGCAGAGATTTCACCTTTCAACACCAGTGAGTTCAAGCTGTGATCCTGCCTGACATGAGATGATCACCCTGCTGAAAAAGTGGAGAAGATCTCCTGCATTTGCCCAGCAGGAGATCTTCTCCACTGCTGGACAAGTGATCATAAAGAGGGAGAAAAGCCAGATTATCCAAAACAGGGTAAAGAAAACCCAAGAAATTCCCTGTAGGTCTGGACTCAGGGACTAGAGAGGTTTTTGAGATGGCGATCTGTGAGAACAAGTTCTTCAGAGCAGTCAAATTGACATTAAAGTTCCATAAAACAGAAGTCAGCTTTCCCAGGGTCTGTGAATAAACACCAAATGTTCCCTGTTAAAAACCCACCTTCATTCAGGACCCCAGACTTTCATCAAAATACAGTCAAGATGTAGTACAGCCTGTTCTGTGTTCTCCCTGGGAGCTGGAGAGACAGTTAACTGAAATGAAGCTTCCTAGGAAAGCAAATACATAATGTTCAGCACATGGCCCCAAAAATCATATTGCTGATAATGTGCTCAGGGAAACAGCAATACATTTACTTTGTTAACACCTCGTACCCACATAGAAGCTGCAATGTATTTTGGCTCATTAGTTAACTAATTTTTCACAGATGGTTCAGGCATCAGAGTGCTAAGTAACCTGTATTCTGTTTTAGAAGACAGAATAATTATGATTTATTTAGTTTCAGACTCTTTATGGATCTACACTCACATGTTCCCATTTGCTTTAAATGCAACAAAAGTCAGGCTCTGACCAAAATATCGTTAGAGCTGAAAAGGGAAAATATTCAGCTACCTTCAAATCTACATTTTTGCCTTCTCCTGGACTGGTAGCAAGATTGACTGCATCTGGATTTTGCTTTTTGAAGG